>NC_056739.1:1580261480-1580561480 GCF_019279795.1 Protopterus annectens | reverse complement strand
GGAAAAGTTGTCCCTTTTCTCCAAAACAGGACAAAGCCAAACCTCAAAAAGGGAAGAAGAGAAAGTTCCCAAAGAAGTAGCTGACTGACTTCGAAAGATGACCTGGAGGGGCTCAGGGCACAACACTTGGGACTCTCTTCAGCACCTCCAAAAAATTTCATCTCACCTGTCTTCCTCCTGTACCATCCACAGACAAATAGGATGTAGGATGGCCCTTTTTGCAGACAGATGAGAAATCATTACCAAGGACAGATGGGTGCTTTTTTTTTTTACAGCTTAGAATGTCAGGATGTTGCTTACAGTTTCTAAAGACACTAAGGTACCTTGAGATTTCAGCCATACATAAAGAGCAGTTGGACCTGATGCCATAATAGGTGGACAGTCTCCTGGCTCAGGTTGCCATAGAACTGATAGCAAAAGAGAGAGAACAGGATTTTACTTGACTGCTCCTTTTCCCAAGAAAAGGCAGATGTTGGAGACCCAAGACTAAAACAGAATCTATATAACATAAAGTTACTGCTTAAGAAATATAAAGGTATTAATTCAACATTGGGAGCCTCTTAAGGTATTTAATGTTATAAAGAAATAAAAGAAGTGGAAGAGGTACCTTTAGAAAAGGGAAGGAACAAACTACATAAGTAAATGAAAATTATGGGAAAAATACAAGTATAATAATGTTCAGGAGGAGTGAGGTTTAAGGGAGGGCAGAAATTCAGCACTTTGTAATGTTGAACTGATAGTAGCAATGAAAATGTGTGGTGTATATTGTATTTAAATGGAAAAATGTTTCTGTTATTGTATGTTTGTGTGTGTCGTGCATGATAATTTAATAAGGGTGATTTAAAAAAAAAAAAAAAAAAAAAACACTAGGACCCTCAACTAAAAATGTAATTCCTTACAGCACTGCTTAGACTGGAATGCATCAGTATCTGCATTATCACAGAAGCATGGTTCAGGACCAATGACAGCACATCATCAGTGTAAGGTTTCAACATCTACTCTCTGTTCAGGGCTACTGAATTAGATGAGGGCACTAAAGGTGGTGGTGTGTCTATGCTTATAAAATAAAATTCCACCTCCAGGCTTGTTAGGCAGGGTAGTGACGTGAACTCTTACTCATTTTATTTATCATTTTCCGACTTGGAAAGAAGCCAATTTTCAGCAGAGGCCTGGGGAGAAATGCTCCAGATGCATGTCCTTCTAATGTGGGAGGAAACCGGAGCACCTGGAGGAAACCCACAGGAACGCAGGGAGGAAATGCAGAGTCTGCACAGAAAGCACCCCAGCCGAGAATCGAACCAGAGATCCTCTTGCTGTTAGGTGACAACGCCACCACTGCGCCGTCCAGCACATCCAAGATGCCATTAATAAAACCCCTAATCACATCATAGCTAACTATAGGACTCCGTTGTCCCATACCTCCTACCGGACTAGTGTAGAGACCCTGTGCATTAGGCCAAACATCATCTAGAAGCTTCACTTAACCCTTTGTCAACTCGGAGAGTTGTGCAATCACCTAACATGTATGTCTAAGGCAAAGGCTAATCCACTAAAACGAAGTATGTTCTGGGGAAGTCCAGTTGTTAGCAGATAGGTTGATCAGGTCTCTCCTCCTCCCTCACGTGTGGCGTCTCTATCTAGTAGTCAACTAGCAGATTTCCAGCCATTGGGGATGACCTTGCATCTGCCCACAACACCAAGTACAGCAAGTACTTCACCCTGATCCCCCAGGAAAGGAGAGTTACTGAGGGATGCTGTGACCCACAGTTGGCCCCCGTGGCTAATTTAAGCCTTCCCTCTCACTCCTTTGATTCCAAAATTTTTACAGAAAGCATTGGCAAAGAAGATCACAGTCATCCTCATAGCCCTTATTGGCCTCGACAAGTATGTTTTCCCTTCCTCTGGCCTCATCTAATATACCCCACTGGGGTGCTGGGCTTAGCTGCAGATCTACACACTCACCCGTCAGGGTCGCCTGACCCGGGAATTCAGTCCCTCAAGTTGACCTCATGGTTTCTCCAATTTCAATGATGGCTAGGCAGTCCAGGTTTCCATCCTCAGTTGTGCATATCCTTACTACTTCCCAGAAACCTTTTACATGCAAGATTTACAAAAACAAGTGGAAAAGGTTTACCAAATGAGCAGTTGAGCATGATCTGGATCCTTTTTCCACTCTTCTTCCAGCAATCTTGGAATTTCTTGCCTATTTTTCAGAATGGGCCAGCTGTTCCGCTGTCAAAGAACAATTAGCGACTGTATCTTCCTTCACACTGGTGAGAATCATATTACCATTGCATCCTTAATGCCATTTAAAGCCTTTGTCACAGGAACCTTTCTGTTACAGCCCCTGCTTAGACACCCAGTTCCTCCCTAGGATATTACAATTTTACTGCAAACTTTGACTAGCCTTCCTTTTGAGCCTGCTGCTATGGTTGATTTAAACATTTTTTATAGGTTCATAGGTAGGTACCAGGCTACTGGCCCTAGGGCCTATATAAGCCTAGCCAAAAAGGTACCCTGGCTTCCGCCACCCAAGAAAATTATTTTCCTGTGCCCCTGTCGAGCAGAGCCACAGAAGTGACCCCCTGGGATGAATTTCCTATTTCCCATCCAGTCATCAAGATTTTTCTTGAAGAGTGCTAATGAGGAGCTTTGTTTGATATAAATAGATAGTTTATTCCAGAGTATGGGAAGTCTCTGGGACAGGAATCTCTCTCTCCAGCATGTTATAGAGCGTGTAGCTCAGAGGGATTGGGATTTATTTAAGTGGAGCATGTCCAACAGCTCTGGGTTTGACATAGCTTTGTATGTTGGGCAGAGATTGCCTCTGAGTAGGCGATGTGCAACGGAGTAAAGCTGGGGTTTTTTGAGACGGTCTGCGTAGGGCATCTGTTTGAGGCCAGTATTTCTGTGGCCTTTCCAGTTGTAGATGTCTTGTGAGGTACATACCAAAAGGGGCGTGTTATCCTCTATAATGGGTCTGAGTGATGAGTAGAGGGGAACAATGATCTGTCTTTTTCCTGGATGAGAAACCTTTTGTGATGAGGTGTGCCATGTAGAAGGATTTCCTGACTACTGTGGCGATGTGATTATCAAAGGAGAGACTACTGTCTACCTGTGTCCCAAGGTCTCTTATCACACTTTCAGTGTTAGACTACCGCTTATGTGGTAGTTCATAGGTACAGAGGTTTTACCAAAGGGGATGACAATGCATTTTTTGGCATTGAACTTGAGGCCATGTCTTTGACACCAGGCATCTGTCTCAGTGAGGCCCTTTTGTAGGATGTCCACATCGTTAGGAGTTTCGTTTATGGCTCCCAGTTTGCAGTCATCTGCGAACTTCGTTAGCCAAAGACCTTCTGTGTTAGCCTGTACTTCAGAGAAGTAGATATCAAACAGGAGAGGACCAGGCCTGAACCCTGTGGTACTCCACTTGTCACTTGTCTGAAGTTTGATTTGGAGTCTGCTACTTTCACAGTGTGGGGTTCTGTCAGTAAGCCGGTTGGCAACCCATCTTGTGACATAGGGATTTATACCTAGTTTAGTGAGTTAATCTATAATTCCAGAGTGGGGGATGGTGTCAAAAGCCATGGCGAGATCTAGATAGGGTATGTGAATCACCTTACCCTCTTCTACGGCTTTGGTGACTGCTTCAAAGAAGTCTGTCAGGTTTAGGAGACATGGTCTGCCTTTTACAAACCCGAACTGGGTGAAGTCCAGAGTTTGGCGATTACCAATGTCTTTGTTTATAAGTTCCATGATGATACATTCCATGGCCTTGCAGACCAGGCTCGTCAGACTAATGGGGTGGTAGTTCCCGGGGTCTGTGGTGGCTCCCCTTTGTGGAGTGGGATAACCGTCGCTGTGTGCCTTTCAATGGGCACAAAGCCTGAGGTGAGGCTATGATTGAACATGGTACTTAGGTGGGGTGCCAGTTCGTATAGAATGCAGCCTGGGATGTTGTCAGGTCCCATGGATCCTGTGTTCTTGGCTTTGCAGAGTGTGGTTTTTACCTGTGCAGTCGTGATTACAGGAAGTTTGCATTCTTCCGGTATAGAGATGGGCCCTTTAGGGGGTGAGAGGGGCATAAAGTTAGCACTGAACCTATCTGCCAGGATGTTGGCAATATCAGTTCTGTATATTTAGTGCCATTGTGCTGTAACTCACAGCAGATCTGAGTGTTGCCATTTAGATTCTTGACAAAGCTATAGAATGCTTTGTGGTTTTCTTTAGAATCAGTGGCGATTTTGTTTTCGTAACTAGCTTTGGAGTTCCTCCAATCATGGGATTTTACTCTTTTTTGCAACAGTTTCGTTCTTCTGTTGTAGAGTTTGTTTATGGCAGGGGACCACCAGATTGGCTTCATTTTTTTGGAGGATAGCATCTTGGTTCTGTTGGGGATGGCACAATCCATGCACTTGTGTAAGTGCTTATAAAGTGCATTTGTGTAGGATTCAGCAGTCGTACCTCTATTGCCCATCTGCATGGTTGTCGTGAAGTTTGCCACTTCTGTCTTAACAAGTGTGAAGTTGGCTTTCAAGAAATTTTTTTCGGTGGTTTCTCTAATAGGGGGTGGGGGTGGGATGTGGATGTCTAGGGTGATTATCTTGTAGATGGGTCTGACCAACAAGGAATTGACCTCTGGTATGAAACACCGATCACCCATGTTGGTAATGACCAGGTCTAGGATATTGCTGCCCCTGGTGGGGATGTGGATAAGTTGATCCAAGGCATTTTAATTTATGAATTCCAGAAAACGTTGAGCAAAAGAGTTGGTACATGAGTAGTTTTCCCAGTTAATGGTGGAGTAGTTCAAATTGCCCATTATTAGGGTGTTGGGTTGTACCCTAATATTTTCCAGTGTATTAAGAAATGAGGAGTGGGAGTCCTGGGGGCATGGTGGGTGATCTGTAGCAAGCTATAATTTGGATTGCGGTCTTGCCCAGAGTTCGTTGCACTTGGATAATCTCGGATGCATTATGCTGAGCAACTAGCCTGGAGGTGTGGATATATCTATTAAATATGGGCACACCTCTGCGTTTAGTGTTTCAGACCAGGTTAGGTGGCCGAAAGGTATGATATGAGTTATAGCCTGGTAATGCAGGGTTGCTCTCTGGAGCCTTGAACCAGGTCTCTGTCTCTGCACAGATGTCGATGTTCTCCATTTTAAGGAGTGCCTTGAGTGAGTGCATTTTGAGGTTTAGACTTCAACATTGAGTAGCATTACCCTCAGATTTTGCTTGTTTGTACCTCTTACTGTGGTGAATTTGTCATTTGAACCTTGCCTAAAAAAAGGCACTATAGGGGTGGCAAGAGCCTTAGCCAGTGTCCGGAATCCCAAGGGCAACAGGTGCAGGCCATCTCTGGCAAAGCATCATGGTCTGTCGATCATGTCATCCCAGGCAGACAGATACTGGATCCCTTTAGAATGACACCAAGAGTTTAGCCAGTTGTTGAAGTCAGTCATTTTGTCCTTGTACTGTGGTATCATTCTGGGTGATGGCAGGATGCTACTCAAGGCTAGGGTCATACCTGCCTAGGCTACAAGATCGGAGAGCTCCTCCATGTCTCTCGTCCAGGGTGGTACGTCTCAGGTCAATCACACCAACATGGACAATGACAGAGTCATATTTGTGCTTCTTGTGGAGTGAACTGAGTGCATGCGTTATGCGGTGGATCCTGGCACCCGACAGGCAGCTGACAGTAACTTTCTCCTTGTTTAGCCTGGTGAGTGGAACATCAGTGTGCTTGACTGTTGAGTCACCTATGACTAGAGTGTTGGGTATGTTGTTATGCCTTATGGGCTGTGGTTGAGTGGCACACTGAGTTTGTGGGCTGTGTCTCATATGGGTTGTGTTGGGAGGGGGGTGGAGGTTGCTTCCGTTTCTGCTTTGGAGGTCTTTGTTACTTGGGCAGATTTTTATTGAGAGCCTCTGCGAATGTAGGTGTGTGTTTTGTGTTTCCATGTATGTGCTTTGGTGGTGTAGGTTTTGAGGGACTATGTGATGAGCGTGGTGTGGTGCAAGTGTTTACCTTCTCCTCTTGACTGTCTAGTCCAGTCTTGGGTGAAGAGAGCTTTGCTTCCAATTTGGCTGCACAGGTTGTAGTGTTGGGTCTGTAGGAGGAGAGGATTGTCTGTGTACATGAGGCAATTGTTGCATTGTCCCAAGATGCCCAGATTCAATCAGGTAGACAGGAGAAAATACTGGGAGCTTGACCCTCAGACATGCTTGGGTAGGTGCTTATTAAGTACTATAAACTGTTTTCCTCTAGACAAGAGAGGAAAGTTGAGTGCTGTAGTAACTTGTAGCTTATTTAGTGCTTACGAGTTCTGAACAAGTGCTGAGCTCAAAGAAACAGATTTGAGTGCTAAAACTAAAAGAATTGGCTAGTACTAAGGGAAAATTTGAAGAGCAGACTTTATGGCGCCTGGAATAGTTTAACCCTAGCTAAGCGGTGATGCACACAGTGTATTTTTTTCAAATAACAGTAGCAAATGAGCAAACTAATGTAAACAAATTAACCAATAAAAAGCTAAAAACTGTGTTCAGTTCCAGCAGTCTTCGATCAGACAAGTTCTAACTGCACACTCCTGCCCCTAGGGTGCAGGGGAACCTTCTCCAAAAAAAAGATGGCCTGGATTAGTGCTCAAGTTGTTCAAAGTAGTTTATGCTACGGCAAACAAGGCGTACCAATTTCAGAAAGAAATAGTTCAAATAAGCAGGCACAAATAAGCCTTTAACCAGAAACTCCCAGTTCAGAAGGGCAGAATCTATCCTCTCCTCCCATAAGAGTGCAGACCACACCTTCTTAATGTAAAGTAACTGGCCCAAAGCCCAAGTGATTAAACCAGAACTAATACACTTTTAGAATAACAGACACTAAGCCTTCAGTCAGCAAATCCCAATTTAGAAGTATGTAAGCTACCTGTCCTGCCACAACAGTGCAGACCACAAACCTTCTTAATGTAAAACAGCTGGTCTGAAGCCCAGGTGCTTGAACCAAAGCCTTAGAATAACAGTTACAATTTAATCAGGCTGCTCTATTTTCTTAGTTGCTGTTACCTCTGCTAGGAGAATTTCTGAATTCCTTGCTTTGTCTGCAATGCCTCCCTACATGGTTTTCCACAAAGAAAGTGTGAGCTTGAAAAAACAGTTCTTTTCTACAAGAGGTGTCTTCTGAGCCTTCTTTTAACTAATCCATAAATCTTTCTGAAGTTTTTCCCAATTTTTTCAAGCAAAGGCAAATATGTATTGCACTTACTTGGATGTTCATCGTCTGTTGCAGATGTCCTTCATGGATGCATCTGCAGTCATAACAAATGGGTTGTCCTGTCGTCAGGCAGCCCTTCGGTCGGCCGGATTCCAAAGTCTGGGTCCGGCTTCGGCTGATGTCGCACTTCACCCGACGTCATCTCTGCTGGTCTTCGGGTATAAAGGCATCAGCCGACGCCATTTTCCTCAGTCTTTCTTGCCGCGTGGCGCCCGAAGCAGAAGCTGTTCGCAAGTGCCGGTCGGTCAGATCCAGAGATTACTACTACCGAATACTACTTGAAGACTTCTAAAGCTAAGTACCCGTTGGGGACTCTTTCTTGCCTCAGCCGATGTCAGAAAAGTCAATAACTGTTTAACTTGTGGGAAACAAATACCTCATAAAGATTTCCACTCTTACTGTTTGCCTTGTTTAGGCCCAGACCACGACGTAGCAGCCTGTTCGGCCTGTGCTTCCTTCAACCGACAAACGCTTAGGCGTCGGTCGGAGTTTGCTGAACAGTTTTTCGGCTCAGATTTTGCGTACATTATGCCGTCGGATCCTCCGACTACCCAAATTGTTAAAAACCGCAAAGAAAAAGCCCGACACTCGCGGTCCGCGGTTTCGGCTGAAACCACGGTTAAGCAAACCGCGAGTGTCTCGGTTTCGGCCGAAACCGAGAAAACTGATCAAACTAGAGCCGAATCCATGACTACTACTGAGGTTCCTGCTACTTTACTTGAATCAGCCTCAGAAATTTTACCTACAACTGTGGTTACTAGTGACTTATCAGACACCATCCCTTTGGATGTCTCTACCCCAGCACGTGGTGCTGCTAGGCCTCCTGCAGCCATGTCTATTAAGGCCTTTGCCAGGGCTAAAGCAGCCAAATCTACTAAATCAGCGCCTGTTAAACCCCCCTCAACCAGGTCCACTTCTAGTTCACAAATGCTTACCCTGGCAGAAGATTTAATATCCTTAATTAGGGGATCTCAATCTCACCCAGACAGGGCCTCTCAGCCCCCAGAAAAGAGACCTAGAGCAGAGCCCCCCGAGCCTGTGTCCTCTGATGATTCTGCGGATGACTCAGACATTACAGACCAGCCAGAGGCTCCTTTTTCCAATTATGAAGACTCCGATGCTGAAGAATCCATTCCAACTGCCTCTCCACCAGAGGAATTCTCCTTTGGGGAAACCTTACATGCCATGGGAGAACAATTCCAATGGCAGGGACAGGATTTCTCAGATTCAAGAAAAAGACTTAGAACTTTTCTGCACTTACCACAACATAGGCCCTTAGCTATACCTCCTGTCTTTCTGTTGTGGACGATGCATTTAATGATGTCTGCACTGCACCTGATTCCTTACCTCCATCCCCTGCCAAACCAGATAGATTTTACAGGGTGCCAGACACTCATCACCACCTATACAAGGCCCCTCTTGCATACCCCGAAACTATATCCCAGGGGCCTAAGGCAGTAGCCTCGACCACAGCAAAAAACCCTATTCCTTCTGAAAGGGAATCCAGGTCCTTGGAGAGATGGGGGAAAAAAGGCTACACCTCTGCTACTCTCAGCTAGAGCCTTAAACTGTCAGTTTCACATGATTCAATACCAAGAGTTTATGCTTGATCAGTTAATTAAAAAGCTGTCCTCTGATGAATCTCTAGATAAGAAATCTGTATTAGAAATGATGAATAACATACAACAGGTTAGTAACCATTCCTTAAAATGTGGCTATGATGCACTGGAGGCTTCATTTAGATCAGCCATGACTGGCACAGTGATAAGAAGGCATGCATGGTTGAAAGAACACGTTAAAGCTAAGCTATTGGATGCTCCTATGGATAAGGCCAGTCTATTTGGGGAACCTGCCCAGCAGGTAATGAAGAAAATGGAAGAGAAGGCAAAATCTGTACAAACAGTTAAAGATTTCCTACAGGTTCAGCCCCCAAGGTTTAGCAGGAACTGGCCTGCCAAAAATTGGTCCTTTCCTGACTCCACAAGATCACAAAGGGGCAGGAACAGACGCTCTAGGGGCAGAAATCAATCCAGAGGAGGTGCCTACAGAGGACGACAGTGGCAAGGCAATAACCGAGGCACAGACACAACCACTGCCACTGCAACAGGACAATCACAGTGACTTGGTTCTGATTCCTACCAGGGAGCAAATAGCAGCACCATTAGGCGGAAAGCTAGCCTTATTCTCGAAAAATTGGCACTACATCACAAAAGACAAGTGGATTTTGCAAACCATAGACCAAGGCTACGGTTCCACTTCCACACTTTACCAGTAAAAGAGGAATGCCAAACCTGCCCCAAATCAAAGAATAGAAGCCCTGCACCAAATAGCGGAATTAACAAAGATGAGAGCTGTGGAAAGAGTACCAATAACAGAACAGGGCAAAGGATTTTACTCCAGACTCTTCCTAGTACCAAGAAAAGAGAAAAACTGGAGACCTATTCTCGACCTGTCCATCTTAAACACATACATCATTGTCCCAAAATTCAAAATGCTGACCCTACAGCAACTTCTTCCCATGCTGGGCAAGGAGTGTTGGCTGGTAACTCTAGATCTCAAGGAGGCATACCTGCACGTCCCCATTCGACCAAATTGCAGAAGATACCTCAGATTTCTTGCAGGATCAGAGCATTATCAATTCTCAGCATTGCCCTTTGGCTTATCTACTGCGCCCAGAGTATTCACAAAATGCCTGGCATCAGTAATCGCTCACTGCAGAGTACAGGGAATCCAAATTTATCCATACCTGGACGACTGCCTGCTACAAGCGGACAACAAAAGCAAGCTGACAACAGATTTACAAAGGGTCATTTACTTGCTTCAAGCCCTGGGATACACAGTCAATTTACAAAAGTCAAGGCTGATACCATCCCAGACAAGAACTTTCCTGGGTGTGGAATTGGACACAGTAAAACAAATGGCATTCCTAACTGCAGAAAAACAAAAAGAGCTTCCTCTTTACTTCTTGGCATTAACAAAGCAGAACAAAGTAACAGCAAGAAAAGTTCTGCAGGCCTTGGGATTCATGGCATCATGCATAATCTTGGTCCCACATGCCAGACTACATATGAGAAAGTTACAGTGGTACCTAAAGAATTTATGGTCTCAACACAGGCACAGCTTAGAAACAGAAATACCACTAATCCCATGCTTAAAACAGGAGTTCCTATGGTGGGCTCAGGCATGCCAGTCAAACCCAGGCCTACCCTTCCACAACTTCCGAGCAAGCCAAACCATCACAACGGACGCCTCAGACCTAGGATGGGGAGCACACATGCTGGACAAATGCATTACAAGGACTGTGGACTCAGGAACAGCTGCACCTGCACATGAACCAAAAAGAGATGCTGGCAGTAAAGCTGGCAATGCTAAAATTCAGACCATTCCTCAAAGAAGGCCATTTGATGATAAGGACACACAACACCACAGTCATGTGGTACATCAACAAACAGGGAGGCACTCATTCATACCCCCTATGCAGTATGACTTTGGACCTTTGGAATCTGGCTCTAAGCTACAACATCCAGTTACAGGCAATATTTGTACCGGAAAGAGAACACCCTAGCAGACATTTTAAGCAGAACCACCTCGGATGCTCACGAATGGATGCTACACCCGGACATCTTCAAGGTCATCACAAAGAAATGGGGAATGCCACTAATAGATCTATTCGCTTCCCCACAAAATCACCAGCTCAAAAAATTCTGCACAAGGACATTCCACCCACTAGCATGGAAGGTGGACTCTCTATCCTTCAGCTGGAAAGGCCTGACAGCATATGCATTCCCACCTCTTCCCTTGATGCACAAGGTACTACTGAAAATCCAAGAGGACCGTCCAAGGATAATTCTGATAGCTCCGAACTGGCCAAGACAACACTGGTATCCATTGCTGAGGAGCATGTCTCGGGAGAAAATGTGGTCAATACCCTTGATGCCTCTGATGTTAACTCAGAACAACTACAGCATCATACATCCAAACCTAAAAACCTTGCAACTGACTGCCTGGAACCTCACATAGCAGTAACTAACCCACACCTTTCACAAAGGGTTAAAGATATTATCCTTGAAGCCCGCAGACCTTCAACAAGAAGGAACTATGCAGGAAAATGGAAAAGGTTCGTCATTTGGAGTACTGAAAGAGGAAAAGATGTGTCGAACATAGATATTGCTAACATTCTGGAATACTTGGCAGAGCTTCTACATACAGGCCTGTCCTATTCCTCCATCAAGATACATGCATCAGCTATCTCATCAGAATACAGCTTTGATCCGCCTGTCTTTTCACATCCTCTACTCAGGCAGTTCCTCAGAGGGATCAAGAATGTAAAACCTCCTAGGAAGCCACCATTACCAGCATGGGACTTGAATTTTGTACTAGAAAAATTGACACTCCCTCCGTTTGAACCAGCAGCAGCAACAGCAGATCTACAACACCTGTCATGGAAAACTGCTTTCCTACTGGCTATTACTTCAGCAAGGAGGGTTTCGGAACTACAGGCCTTAATGGCAGTGCAACCCTTCCTAATCTTCCATCAAGATAGGGTGTCCATGAGAACTAATCCTACATTTATGCCTAAGGTGGTATCCAGAGTGTCTTTAAACCAGGCAATCCACCTACCTACCTTCTTTCCCAACCCACAAAACAGAGGTGAAAGAATGCTACATACCTTGGATGTACATAGACAGTTACGCTACTACCTGGACAGAACCAAAGGTAACAGAAAAACTGACCAGCTCTTTGTAGCCTATGCAACAGGAAGGGAAGGAAAAGCAATTTCCAAACAGACAATCTCCAAATGGATAGGAAATTGCATAAGATTCTGTTACTCCTACCATGGAAAACCAGTCCCACAGAACATAAGACCTCATTCTACAAGGGCTACAGCCACTACCACAGCTTTCTTAAGAGGAGTGGCAACCAAGGACATTATTGAGGCGGCTACTTGGACCTCCGTGCATACATTTGCCAAGCATTATAATTTACCTCTATATTCTAGATCCCGAGCAGGGTTTGCCACTGCTGTACTGCAAGGGATCCTGACTACACCATAATTCTTCTTCATCCTCCCTTAGTTTGGCTATGGTATTCTACCCATTTGTTATGACTGCAGATGCATCCATGAAGGACATAGTACAGTTTTGTACCTACCATAAATGTAGATGTCCGAACTGGATAGCATCTGCAGTCAGGATTACCTCCATCCTTCCCTCTGTGGTACTCCTAGGGTAATTACCCTCCTAATAGCTAGCTGGGGAGTCTCTTATGGTGTATTTGTTTGTATATATGTACATACATGTTTATTTTTGTGTTTGCCTTCTACTATTTTGGAAACATTGGCATTATCCAAAATTTAGCTTTCCAAGAGGGCAATTGGCATCTGGGGCAAGAAACACTGAGGAAAATGGCGTCGGCTGATGCCTTTATACCCGAAGACCAGCAGAGATGACGTCGGGTGAAGTGCGACATCAGCCGAAGCCGGACCCAGACTTTGGAATCCGGCCGACCGAAGGGCTGCCTGACGACAGGACAACCCATTTGTTATGACTGCAGATGCTATCCAGTTCGGACATCTACATTTATGGTAGGTACAAAACTGTACTTTCTGTTTACATTGAGCAAAAATATTCAAGAAAACTGATAAGGTTTTTGTCTCTTAATCCCCTGTCAGGATGGGAAAGTGGATATCCAAAGTCACACTGTCCCCATTAGCTGCTTGAATGTATATGATATGTGTACATAGAAGATTTATCACTGCCTACACCTCCAAAAGCCCATTCTACTAGATCTGTAGCCTAGTCAACAGCCTTCTTTTCCAGAGTATTTCTTGATGGCATCTGTGCTGCTTCCACCTGGTCCAAGGTTCACACCTTCTATTCGCATTGAAAATTGGACATGTAATCCAGATCAAGAGCCTTCTTTGGTTTAGCTGTGCTTCAGACTATCCTTCATTAAGACCACCCAAGTGTTACAGTAGCTGGGAACTTTGTCCCATAAATTAAGAAATGTACGGAAAAGACATCATCATACAAAAGTTATGCACTCACCATAATGCTAGATCTGTGTTGTCTGATGTTTTTCGTGTTTCACTGTTGCAGTCATCACATTTGGGTTATCTACTTGCCCTCAGTCGGCCTGATTATCAAAGTCTTGAGTCCTGCATCGGTTGCTGTCTCATCTTCCATGAAGTCAGGTAGTCAGGGGTATAAAGTATGCAGCCGGCACCATTACATCAGTCTTTCTCACCGTGCGGTGCCCGAAGCAGAAGCAGTTCGCAAGTGCCGGTCAACCGACTATTGAAATTTTCGTTTTTGAGTTTCAGAACCAAAGTCTTCAACTAAGTAGCCCATTGGGAACCTTTTTCTTGCTCTAAACTGATGTCAGTAAAAGTTAACTGTATTTCTTGTGGAAAGCAAATACCTCATAAAGATTTTCATTCGTACTGCATTCCTTGCTTAGGCCCAGACCACAACGTACCTCGCTGTCGGTTTTGTGCCATATTCAAACTTTGAACTATTCGTTGTCGGTTTATTTACACTTCTAAATATTTTGGTACTCTGTTCAATTATCCAGAAATGGCTTCAGTAAGCCACCTGACTACCGACATTCTGAAAAAACGCTAAGATAAAGACACAGACTGCATAGGTCCAAAGCTGCTGACGACGCTTCTCCTAAGCTAGTCGCCAGTTCACCGATACTCATTGAGGTGCTTTCTCAGCCCCTGATGCCCGCTGCTTCAGATTTGCAGGCCTCTACTGAGACCCATTCGGAGTTCGGTATGCCGCGAGATGCTTCTTCGACTGTGAAATCTGCGGATGTCTCTACCACGGATGGGTCTGGAGCCGCTGTGCAGGCACCAGCTTCTGAGAGTGTATTCAGGCCTACTGACTTGCATATTAAACTGACACCATCTTCTTCTTCAAGGCCTAAAACACGATCCATGCCTAGAAAACCGATGCCCAGACAGCATGGTCAGGCCCCTATGCCTAACAAACAAATAAGAATGGCTGAAGACCTTATTACTTTAATCAGGGGAAGCCACCCTTCCCCCTCTAAGAGACCTAGGACTGATTTTCCTTCTGATTCTTCTGATCAGGACTCTGAAATTTCTGTTTCCTCTGATGACCAGGAATTACCCATATCTACCTATGAGGATTCTGATGCAGAGGACTCCATTCCCTCTGCTTCCCCTCCAGAGGACTTCTCTTTTGGTGAAACCTTGCATACTCTTAGGGAGCATTTTTGCTGGGAAAGCCAGGATTACTCTGACTCCAAAAAAAGGCTTAAGGATTTCTTACTCCTGCCCCAACACAGGCATTTAGCTATCCCTCCTGTACTGGACATTGTTGATGATGCCTTCTCGGAATATAGCCTGGCCCCTGACTCTCTATCTTCTGCTCCCAGAAAACCTGATAGGCATTACAGTGTTCCTGACTCTCACAAGTTCCTCTTTAAAAATCCTACTGCGGATCCTGAGACCATTTCACAGGGACCCAAGTGCATATTAAGACTACTACTGCCAAAAATCCTACCCCCTCTGATAGAGATTCCAGGGTGCTGGATAGATGGGGTAAGAAGGTTTACACTTCTGCAACCCTGGCCATTAGGGCCTTAAACTGCCAGTTTCATATGTTAAAGTATCAGTAGCATATTATTGGATTGCTTAAACAGAAACTGATGTTGATTCCTGACTGTGCTGAAAGTAAAGATTTACAGGATTTAATCCATTCTGCTGAACAAGTTGGAAAACATACTTTGCAATGTGGATTTGATTCATTAGAGGCATCTTGCATGGCTGCTGTCACTGGGTCTGTACTTAGCAGGCATGGTTGGCTTAAGGAGCAATCTTTGCCAGATCATGTTAAAGCTAAATTGCTGGATGCTCCCTTAAACTAAGACAGCCTGTTTGGCAACAAAGCAGAATAAGTACTTAAAATGTTGGAGGAAAAAGCTAAATCTATGTAAACCGTTAAAGATTTCCTGCAAGTACAGCCTCCCAGATTTAGTAGGCATTGGCCCTCTAATAATTGGTCCTTTCCTGCCTCTTCCAGGCCTTCTCAGTCCAAACCCAGAACCAGCAGAACAACCAGGCTTCAGTCCTAAGGTACTCACAGGACCAAGCACTGGGGGGGTCTCCCACTTCCAAAGCAGGAAGTAGTAAGACTCCCCCCTATGGTAAATTGTCTCAATGATTTAACTTTAAATCTTCCAAGCCGTGCACAACTGACTGTTCCTTTAGGGGGAAAGATTGCTGTGCAGGCAAAAAATTGGGAACTCATTACCCAGGACAAATGGGTTTTAAATATAGTTTCCCAAGGATACAGATTCCACTTCCACTCCTTACAACCCCAAATCAGTGGGCAGAGGCTCAAAAGCAAGTTCTCTCTCTTTTTAGCATCAGGGCTGTTCAACCTATCCCAGAAGAAGAATGGGAACAAGGTTTCTACTCAAGACTTTTCCTAGTACCCAGAATAGACGATTCCTGGCGTCCTGTCCTGGACCTGTCTATCCTAATTACGTTTTTGGTAATCCCAAAATTCAAAATGCTAACTCTTCTTCAGCTGCTTCCTATGCTAGGCAAAGATGCCTGGTTGGCAACACTGAATTTAAAGGAAGCCTACCTGCACATCCCAATAAGGGAATCTTGCAGAAGATACCTACGCTTCAAAGCAGGCTCCATGCACTGTCAGTTCTCTGCACTGCCCTTTGGCTTATCTACTGTGCCCAGGGTATTCACAAAGTGCCTATCTCCAGTCATTCCATTTTGCAGGCAAAGAAATATTCAGATATATCCGTACCTGGACAGTTGTCTAATTCAGGCAGAAAGCCAGGACATACTATTAAATCATCTGGCATTTGTTAAGAAATTGCTAACTTCTCTGAGGTACACCATAAACGAAAATAAATCACATCTTGTACCCTGCCAACAAATTGTATTCCTGGGAGCAAGCTTGAATACAACTTCCCAGATGGCCTACCTCACGCCAGACAAACAAGTTCATTTGACAGCCTACTTCAGACTACTGGAGCAAAGACCCAGCTATCTGCAATGAAAATACTGCAAGCCCTGGGGTTCATGGCCTCCTGCATTCTACTAATTCCATACGCAAGACTGCATATGAGGAAACTACAATGGTATCTAAAAAGCCTATGGTTGTCAACATTCTCAGCATCTAGAATCAACGATTCCTATCATAACTTGTCTACAGATAGTTCCTTTGGTGGCCAGAGGCCTGCCACCAAAACAAGGGACTGCCATTCACTCTACCCCCTGCCGCCCAAACCCTAACAACAGACGCATCAGACTATGCATGGGGGCTCACTTGGCAGGGAAGTGCATTCAGGACAAATGGAACCCATGTCAAATGCACCTGCATATCAGTCAAAAAGAAATGTTAGCTATACAAAATGCTCTGACAGCCTTCAAGGACCACATTCTTCCAGGACAATTATTGGTAAAGACAGACAACACTACTGTTATGTGGTACATAAACAAGCAGGGGGGAACCCACTCATACCCTCTCTGGAGACTAGCCATGACTCTGTGGAACACAGCCTTGAGCTACCAAGTGCGCCTACAGGCTCAGTTCCTGCCAAGAAAGCTAAATACATTGGCAGTCGACCTAAGTAGAAATCTCATGGACCCACACGAGTGGAAACTGGAAATAAAGATATTCAACATGTTGAGAAACAAATGGGGGCGCCTAGAGATAGACTTGTTTGCCTTGCCCCAGAACTACCAATTGGACAAATTCTGCACGTCCTTCGTCTGGAAAAACCTATCCGTTTATGCCTTTCCCTCTCTGCCTCTCCTCTCCAAGGTACTACTAAAGATCCAACAGGACAAACCAAGGACAATACTGATTGCACCAGACTGGCCATGCCAGCACTGGTACCCCCTCTTGCGCAGTGTGTAAATGCTAGCACCATGGCACCTGCCTCAGACCCCTGCCCTGCTGTCCCAGCAGGAGGACCAGATTCTGCACCCACAGCTTCAAACCCTGAACTGGCAGCCTGGCTAATTACCTGATCTCTCCATTACCATCCCTCAGTAAGCAAGTGATGGATGTCATTCTGGAGGTAAGGAGGCCTATTGCTAGAAAATCCTATCCTGAAAAATGGAAAATAGTCTGTTCCTGGAGCTAAACTCAGGGGAGATGGGCACAGCAGCGGCCAATTTACCTCAGGTTATTTAATACTTAACTGAGATGCTTCACAAGGGTCTTTCTGTTTCCTCCATGAAAATTCATACCTCAGCCATTTCAGCTCATTACAATACAGAACAACCCCTCTTCTCTTATCCTCTGCTGAAGCAGTTCCTCAGAGGGGCCAAAAACTTAAGACCACCCAGGAGAGCCCCTACTCTAGCCTGGGACCTAAACGTTGTATTGGAAAAGCTCACTCTACCTCCCCTTGAGCCAGCTGCAAATGCGGAGTTGAAATTCCTTTCTTTGAAAACAGCCTTCCTCTAACCATCACTTCAGCAAGAAGGGTGTCTAAATTACAGGCCGTCATGGCAGTGGAGCCCTTCATCATCTTTCATGCGGTCAGGGTGTCCCTCAGGACCAATCCTTCCTTCATGGCCAAGGTGGTATCCAGTGTGGCCCTTAATCAGTCAGTTCATTTGCCAACCTTCTTTTCTAATCCACAGTACAAAGGGGAGTGAATACTGCACTCCTTGGACGTGCATAGACAGCTTAGATTTTACTTGGACAGGACTAAACCTCTCAGGAAAGCTGAACAGCTGCTGGTTGCATTTGCTGCAGGGGCAGAGGGAAGGCCATTTCAAAGCAAACCATTTCTAAGTAGATAGGCCATTGCATTAATTTTTGCTATAAGCACCATGGAAAACCTACCCCACAAGGGGATAAGACCACATTCAACCAGGGCTGCATCTACCTCGACAGCCTTTCTCAGAGGTGTCCCTACCAGGGACTTCCTGGAAGCTGCTACCTGGAGTTCTGTACATACCTTCTCCAAGCATTACCACTTGCCAATTTTTTCTAAATCCAGAGCTGGCTTTGCCACTGCAGTCTTGTAGGGCCTTATAGCTCGTCCTAATGCTATCTAATTACCTCCTCCCATCCCTAGCTTTGGGAATCTACCCAAATGTGATGACTGCAACAGTGAAACACAAAGAACATAGTACAGTTGTGTACACTTACCATAAATGTAGATGTTCGATTGTATTCACTGTTGCAGTCCTGGTTACCCTCCCTCCAGCCCCCTGACTTCTATTTACTGTACCTCTATTCTTGTTTACTATGCTTAAAGCTTTTTGGTGTATTTGCTTTTTTGTTGGATGTGTAACCTTGTATATAATTGCTTCCCATTATGGGGGCACCTGACATCTGGGGCAAGAAAAACTGATGTAATGCCGTCGGCTGCATGCTTTATACCCCTGACTACCTGACGTCATGGAAGATGCGACAGCAACCGACACAGGACCCAAGACTTTGATAATCAGCCCAACTGAGGGCTACTGCAAGCAGCTAACCCAAATGTGATGACTGAAACAGGGAATACACTCGAACATCTACATTTATGGTAAGTGTACACAACTGTACTTTTCTGTCTTTCCTCAAATTCCCACCTGCTTCCCCCTTCCATGTTTTTTTTACTGTGTGTGTTTAACTCCTGGACTCTGATAGCTGACTTGGTTCCTAGAGGTTTTTTTTTTTTACTTATCAAGACCATGTGTATCAGCTGGTTTCTTTACTTCTATTTTAGACACTATATACTTTCCTTTTTTTTTTTTTTTTGCAAGCAAACTCAGTCTGAGGTATCTAGGTCAACATGGGGGAATTATAGGTAATGGGGGGAGGGGGCTGAGCATCAGATCCAAAACTTGAAAGTGTCCGAAGTTTAATTTGATTCTATTCTGAAGACCCATACCTTGAGAAAGGATTGAAACAGACAACACAGCTCTATCATTATGGCGAGTACATAACTGTAGTTTCTCCTTTTAAGTCATTTTTGCAATGAGGGGGCAAGTCCCCTGTGATCCCGTGTTGCGGGGGAGGGGGTTTGCACCCCTCTCATCCCCTCTCCTTTCATATACAAACTGTAAGATCACTGCGCCCTACAGAAAGGGAAATTCTTGAGAAACGGTTATCTTGAACTTTGTGCCAACTGTCACTACTTTCATGCATTCAGTCTTGCTATTACAGGACTCTGTTGTGAGTCTTAGATGTGCATATGGCTATCCCCAGCAAAATCCTTTCCATGTCAATTTCCAGTTGTCTTTTGCAATGAGCTGGTTTTCCACCCACTGAAAAAGGCTGCAGTCAAAAGGCCAACTCCGTCAGAAGTCGCTGTTTACAGTGATTGCTTCAGAAATATCTGTTGCAAATGTCCATTTTACTGCCATTTTGGTATTAGTTCACACCTTTGCTGAGCATTCTTGTTTGGGCTAGATCACCAGGATTCATGCCTCATTTGATAGTTCTGTACCTCAGGACTCTGCTTTCTGATTCTCTTTTCCTTTACACTCTTCTCCAGTTCCTTCCAGTCTGGCGGCTTTATTATTTAGACCAGTTTATAACAGCGTAAGTGTTGATTTCTTAATTTGCAGGAAGTATGCTGACTTACTGGTTTTGGGAGTAACTGGCAGTCTCGAGGACATGTCAATTTTCTTTTAGTACCACACAAGATTTTGTGGTATTTATCCTCTATTATGGGAATTTATAAGAGAAAATGTAAAATGGGAATAGTAAACAGGATGGACCAAGTCATGAAACCCACAAAAGAGCAGCCTCTTGAAGATGAACTAGTATGGTAAGAAAATAGCTAGTGTTTCAAAATTAAAACTTTTTTTTGTTGTTATTATTATTGCAGTTCCACTGGTGTTGATCAAGGAATGGGCAGTATATAAAGGAAAATCTCTTCAGACTCCTGAGCTGGTGGAGGCTCTTGCATTCAGAGAGTGGACATGTCCCAGTTTGAAGAAATTGTGGTTGGGAAAAGCAGTAGAAGATAAAAATCGAAGAATGAGAGCATTCTTGGCCTGCATGAGATCGGACACACCAGCAATGCTTAACCCCTCCCTTGTCCCCAGTCACCTTTTGGTGCTGTGTTGTGTATTGCGGTAAGTTGTTTAGCAAGTATTACTGAGTGTCTGCGGTTTGCATGTTCTTCATTCTTTGGCATTGTCTGCTGTCGATATTGCTAGTAGTAGTGGTGGGTGTTGGAAGCATTTAAAACTGTTACGGTTTCAAAGATGCTCTATGAAACTTGTGTTCTTTTTATTTGATAGGTTTTTGATTGCTAACAATGTGAATGTAAAGTCACAGTGGTGTCAGATTACAAATTTAAGTCCTGTTTTCAAGGCAGATTTGTGGAGCATGTCTTCAAATGATACCTTTCAACCTGCAGACATTGAAAATAGGAACAAACGTCCTTGAAAAGTAGGAACGTCCAGCTAAAAATCTGGACAAGTAATTACCATAATATTGGAATACCAGTACACAACTCGTCTCTCTTCCAGGTGGTGTGGGATGCTTCTCAGAAACGTGCTTAAAAGTGGTAACAAAAATTATGGAAAAATACAATCATATTGTCTAAGAAATGCTAATAATTTCTGTAAATTATTGGTGTTGTGTGGTTTTCTGTGTATTAGGCAGCTTCATAAATTACTGTTGTTGAAGGGGAAAAATCAAGCCTGTGGAAGAATAAGTCAGGCCTGAAAATAGGAATGTTCCTCCACAATAGGGAGAGTTGGTAGGTTTGGGCCAGCATAGTTGAAAATAGTGACCGCTAGAAATGTGCACTCAAACATGGTTTCCTCAGAACTGAAGTTTATACATTAACAAGTAAAAGTCTTGGAGGGGGGACAGACCACTCATTTCAGTAGGAGAGAATTTTGATGCATTGGGAAAGTCAGTGGGAAGAAATGATGGCAAAATGCTAGGGAGATAAAAATAATGAGACTGACTAGTAACTTTGCATAATGAATTAATGCTGACAGGAAGTTTGATGGGTTATAAGATTAGGTCATCCTAAAACATGCTTTGAACTTGTCAAGAAAACTGTTCTTTTGGTTAGCTTTAAAATGCTTTCACGGGGATATATAGTTTAGGATGTGCAATCACATTAAGCAGACAAAAAAATGCATATTGGTTAATTTAAGGTAATGGAGCAGTCGGCATAAGTATGGCTAGATTTGTAGACACAGATAAAGTATAGCTAGCCAGGAATGTAAGCAGTGACAGACAAGACACATTTTTTTGAGAGCTGACTGTTGGCATAGCTGGTTAGTCAATTTTCTGTTTTCCTGCATGTTCCAGATTTTGGATATGGAACAGGAGTAAAGGCCTGTACTGAATATTTTTTTTTTTTTTTAGTGTGATAGAAATTTGTCTTTTAGAGTGCAGATTGGGAGGCACTAGTACAGAAGGGAATGTAAAGCTTGCCATTTGTCTGTCTGACTGAAGATGACTGAAGATTTTGAGAACCAATTTTTAGCTGGCTGTATATGAGCAATTTTATTAGTTCAAGATGATGTAGTTGCTTTAAGGAAAGACATTGAATTCTATGCGAGATTAGTAGCAAATTTTTGGTATTTGTAGCCTTGATCTAATTTTGGAATTATTGCGATGCTCAGGTTGGTGCAGATGAGTCCAGCATATAGGAATCCAGGTAGGGGATACCGCGTTACAATGGTTATGAGAAGACTTGTTAGATGTGGTTTGGCTCTGAATATGCTTCGTAGCTCCAGGTGTGCCCCCCCCCCCCCCATTCCACCATTTGTTCGATATGCAGTTTTTTTCAGGTTTTCTTTCATGGTAACACCTAAGAGTTTTGTGTGGGCTACAGTTTGTCTTCATATTATTGGATGACTTGATGGTGATGGCATTTTTCAGGTGGGAGGATTGAGTTGGGAACAATATTCAATGTTTAGACTTCTTAGGGTTTCAGAGATGTTCTGAGCTTTGTAGCCATGTTTCTTTATGGATGTAAATGGCTACTGTGTGAAGGATTGTAACTGTAATGGTTGAGGCAGGCAGGTGGTGGTAAAATCAATTACATATTGTATTAGGTTGGAACTGCAAGCTGCTGAGGGTGGGGTTTTATTTATAAATAGAGTAAGGGGCCAAGGATAGACTATTTTGGGACAAAATTATAGGCAGTAAGGATTAGTTTTGCCATTGAACACATTGGGTTCTGTTTTGTAAGTAACTCGTGAACCATTGCATAGAAGTAGAAGATTCTGAAAAGTTAGTCTTGAGTGTTAATTTTGAGTGAGACACCATTAAATGCTTTTCAGAGGTTGAGAAAAATTAAGACCACTGGTTTTCTTTAATTATAATGTTAGTAGATTGAATTGCGAAAAGGTAAGGGGCTGTGATGGTACTGTGATTAGGCCTAAAGCCATGTTGAGAAGGTAAGTTGCTTGTGATGTGATGGAGAATATGAGAGTTGGCTCATTTTTTCCAATATCTTTGAAATGGGGAAGAGGATGGTGATAGGATGATTGTTAGAAAAGACAGTTTAGTTTCCACTTTTATGTAGGAGAAGAATGATTAACTGTTTCTAGTAGTTCTGGGAGATGGCATTCCTGCCTGGTTTGAGAAGCCTATTTATGGTAGCCCAGAAAGGACTGGGTTATTTTTTTTTAACTTGGTGCTCTGTTAATGATTTTTTTTTGTCATGCATGTTAACAGTGTGATAGTTATGTTGAGTTCTGTTTCTGAGCCCGATTTCCAGGGCTTACATCATCTGTTGAGTTTTGTGTATAATTTTATCCCCAGTGCAAGTTTCCTCATGACCTTTTTCTTAGAGAGGCTTCTTAATTATGTATACTGAGAAAGACCGTATTGAATTTGTTGACTGCAGCATCTAGTGGGACCTGTTTTAGTATGACTCAGTGACACTGCTTTAAGGTGGAGAGGAAGATATCCAGGTCGAATTTGGATAGGTTTTTGACATAATTGTAATGGGGGTGCATTTTCTGGTGACATAAAGGGATGATGATCACTTAAGACGCAGGAAGGGTACATCCTTTAGAGGTTATTAAACAGTTGAGTTTGGAGTCCATGCCTTTGGTTGTATTATATTGAGTGGGTAGAGTAAATAGCTTAGAGAAACCAAGTTAGTTGCTTGAGAGACCAGAAGTCATGTTAAAGGGTGCCTCAGTTCAGTTAGACATTTGTTAGTATAGAGTCTTGTGACTTACTGTTGAAGTTGCGCATGATAGTATGTTTTCTACTACTGTGTGTTAGGAAGAAGACAAGAGGGCTATAATGCTTGAGAATCTGACTGCTCTGATTTTATCTGTTTTCGTCTGATTCAGTGTTTGGGTTGTCTGATCCAGTTGGATCTGACCTTGGCACCTTCTTTCAGAGATTTGGATCCCAAGGCTCTAACTCCTCCCCTACTCATAATTCATCCCAATTTATCTCAGATTTTGTTTGCCGTCTGATTCATCCAGATGTCTGTCCGAGAGAGCTATCAGTATTTCCCAGCAAGTGAAAGATTTTTCATTATTTTTTTCCTACCTTTAACTCCTCCACTTAGGATTTTTACTGTAGTGTTAGCTATTAGAGTCTTAGGTTGTTAGGATTTGGTAATTTGTAGTTGGCTTCAGAATGTTTTGGTGTTTTTTTTTTTTCTAGTTAGTGTTCTAAAAAATTTTATAAGGGTTTAATATAACATATATGTTTACTAAGAAAAGTTTTGATTGCTGTGTTAATACTTTTTCTGATGGCAGACAAACACCTAGGTTTTAAAAAGTACTGTGTTTGCAGACATAAAATCCTTCCCCAAGACACGCACTGTAATGTCTGCTGTTCAGGGCTGCCCACTTGCAGCACAGTTATCATAATTAGTATGTATTTGGGTCTAGGGTTTTTCAAAGTAAGAGATATAAAAAGCTTACATCTGAAGTAGTTAACTTCATTTGGTCATCAACCTGTAGGTATCGGATTCGACCTGGATCCGAGCCGGCAGCTTTCCAAGCTAGAGATCCGAGCTCGAAGCTGCTCCTCCTTACCCATAATACCCTGTGACCTCCTTTCAATCCTCAGATCTCGTTTGCCTCGGCTTGGTCAAGCACGGGTTTTCGAGCTCCTAGCATTTTCAGGCAATTTGTGAGTGTATTTTTGCTTAAAAATCTCTCTAATAGTGTGTGTATGTGGTTAGTTTAGATTAATAGTTTAAATCCCTTAGCTTTTACTCCCTCTTTCCCTCGTAGTTTAACTCCTAGTAGGCCCCTCTTTTCCCTTAGGTGTTTGTGTGGGGCGTGTGTGTGTCTTTATCTAGGAATCATGGCCGAGGCCCCAAAGGACATCTTTTCTAAGTGCACTGAGTGTTGGGCATAAGCTATCCCCAGCGGATGGCTACACTCAATGCGTCCTCTGCCTGGGGGTACCTCATCTGACCTCAGGCTGCCAGATTTGCACAGCCTTTAACCCCCCGGGCCCTGAGGGATAGGAGGAATAAGCTGATTCTGGCGGTTCTCCTACCCGCGGAATCGACGACTTCCGCCTCTCCCTCGGTGACTACGGCCGCGGCTGCTCAGCCTGCTGTCCCCCCTCCCCTGGCTGGGACTCAACCTCCACCTCTTCCCAGGGAGAGAGGGAATCTAAAAAAGGTAGAGAGGGGAAAAAGAGAGAGAGGGAGAAAGAGAGAGAAAGAGAGGCACAGAAACCACAAGCGGCGGGCTGACTCAGACCCCTCGGCCCCACCTGCCAAAGTGCTCTCGTCGCCCAAGAAGGTCTCTGGGCCTTCCTCCCCTCGGCTCCGTTCTCCACGCTTCTCCCCAGAGCCGGAGGAGGAGGCCCGGCCATCCTTGAGGTCGTTGTGGCGGCCCTCCCGGCCAGCTTCGGCCTCCTCTTCAAAGTCAACCCGTAGCCGCTCCGATGCCGATATGGACCGGATGATGCGTCGCTTTCTCCAAACCCAACTGCAGATGGGAGTGTTGCTGCCTCCCCCCCCCCCCCTCCGAGGGGAGTTCAGCCCCACTTTTTGCCCTGATAGCTCCTTCTCCAATCCACTGTCTGGTTTTGGATCCGAGGAGTCTGAGTCAGAGAGTCGGTGCCAATGGTTATCGCTACCTCGACTCCGGCCATGCCCTCAAGTTTGTCAAATCCCTTTTCGGATCCGAGCTCTCGGGCCCGAGAGCCATGCGTCGGATCCGAGGGGGCCAGTGTGTCTTCGACTCAGTTTCGGTCAGAGCCCACTTCCCTCTCGGGTCCGAGCGCTTCGGCTGTGACGCCGATCCCCGCACCGGATCCAAGGGTGTTAACCGTGGAGCCCAGAGAGATTGGTTCACCCTCGGCTTTCGACGTGGTGGAGAGGGTTCTCTCTAGAGGTTCGAGACCCCCTACTCTTTCTTTGGGATCTGCCCCCACTCCCTTGCAGCTGGGCTTGTCTTGCATCGTCCAGTCCCAGGGACAGCCTGCGTTGACGCCCCAGCCCGTTTTACTGGCGGAACATGACCCTGTTGGTGACCCTCCTCGGACAGCCCCACCAAGGAGGTACCTCACAAACGTAAGTGTAAGAGGAGGCACTTGGACTCCCCTGAGTCCTTCACGGAGGACACCGATTTGGAGGAAGGGGAAGGTTCCCCCAGGTCACCCCCCGAAGACTTCTCCTTTGGAGACATTATGGAAATGCTTCGCCAAAATGGGGGGTGGTCAGCCCAAAAACCTTCCTCGGATGAGTCTGTATTCCTGGAGGTGTTCGCAGACCCATCTACCTCTTGGGTGTCCCCTCCAGCCGACCCCCTGGTTGACCTTATGACTACCAGGGCGTGGAAGGAACCGGACACTGTAGAGCCAATCCCCAGGAGGCCAGATAGGATTCTTAGTCCCCCCTCGTGGATAGGACGGCTTGGAGTAAGGGTTACCCGGTAGATGCCATGGTGGTGGCGGCAGCCACCAAGAAGGAACTTGCTCAGGATAGTTCCTCGGTCCATCCCCCTGATAAGGAGTCTCGGACGATGGATCGTATAGGGAAGCGGATGTTTGCTTCAGCTACCTTTTCCATAAGGGCGTTGAATTATTTGGCCCATGTAATTAGACTTCAGCGGGATCTGGTGAAAGAATACGCTGAGTCTCCCCCCTGAGTCCATGTTGGCCGAGGACAAACGGACCTTCTCGGCTCGCATGGCAACTCTGAAATCTGTATCAAACACGTCTGTGCAGCTTCTCTTCCATGCCACGGAAGGAGCGGCTAGAGCCAGCGGGTCCGGCATCGCCTTAAGGCGTCATGCCTGGCTCCGGCTTTGTGACTTTTCTGAACCTTTCAAGGCGTCCTTTGCGAACGCACCCTTCGGTTCTACCCTGTTTGGGAAGACCGTCCGCGACACTTTGGTTCAGAGCGAGAAAGACTGGAAGTCGTTGTCTGCCATCGGAATCCGCTTCTCGGCTCCTCAAAGGTCCTTTTCCAGTAACCAGATAGGACAAAAGAAGATGTGGGTCCGGAAGTCTCAGCAGTCCCATTATGCTCCGGACCCTTCGTCCTTCAGAGGCAGAGGGGACAAGGTGGATGCCGGCCCAGAGGCAGAGGGGGGGGGCCGAAATGTTGTGGGTCTCGGGAACCTTTTTCTGACCAACCCACACAGCAGCCCTGAGGGGTTGCCCGACTGCTCCTCTCTGGTGGCAGTCGGGGGGAGGGGGTGTTTTTCGAAGCACCTGGCTCAATGGGAGTCCATCACAACAGATCGCTGGGTGCTTCGAATAATATCCAGAGGTTACTCAATCCCTTTCATAAACCAACCTCCTCAGTCGAGGCACCTCCCCGATGTACCACCCAGTCAGAGGGAGGCTGCAGCTTTAGAGATAACAAAGCTGCTAGAAAAAAGAGCCATCCAGCACGTCCCCCCAGGCCAGTCCGGATTAGGCAATTACTCCAGGTTCGTTTTGGTGCCAAAAAAGATGGGGGACTTAAGGCCGATTCTCGACCTTTCAACCATGAGCGTCTTCATTGCCATGGAGAAATTCCGGATGGTCATGCTTCAGTCCATCCTGCCCCTTTAGCAGGAGAAGGACTGGATGTGCTCCATAGACCTCAAGGATGCGTACTATCATATTCTCAATGGACAGACGATCCAGGAGGTTCCTCCACTTTTGGCTAGGGGCCAGTCATTACCAGTTCAGGGTCCTACCCTTCGGCCTCACCACAGCCCCCAGGGTGTTCACCAAGGTCATGGCAGTTGTAGCAGCCCACCTGAAACTTCAGAGAATACAGGTTTTTCCTTACCTAGACGATTGGCTCCTTACCACCCCCACCAGGCATCTACTCTGCTTAGCCAGGGATTGCTTCCTACTGTTAGCATCCCAGTTGGTTATCACCATAAACTTCAAGAAGTCATCCCTTCAACCACTTCAAATCTTGGAGTTCATAGGGGCCAGAATAGACACGCTTTAGACCAAGGCCTTCTTGACATCAGGCAGACTTTGCAGTTTGACCCTACACGTTCTAGCCCTTCTTCAGTCACCTGCCCCATCAGCGGAGTTAGTCCTGAGAGCTTTAGGGTCCATGGCAGCAGCAATCAATTTCACTCCCTTAGCTCGTTTGCACATGAGGGTTCTCCAGTGGACTTTGCAGGTTCAGTGGTCCGTCCTTCACCACCCATTGGACTTACTGATTCCTATCAGCAGAGTTTGCAGAAATTCCCTCGTGGTGGCTCCAATCTCAAGAGCTTCAGGAAGGACGACCATTTGTTATGCCGTAACCCCAAGCCATGGTGACCACAGATGCTTCCCGCCTTGGGTGGGGAGGCATTACGCGGGCAGAACTGTCTAAGGTACGTGGACTCAGACAGAGACCGTTCTGCATATAAATGAAATGGAGATGAGGGCGGTCCTTCTAGCGTTTGCCTTTCACACCTGTCTCCCTCAAGGGACTATTGCAATTCAGTCAGACAACATATCAGTGGTCTGGTATATCAACAAACAGGGGGGAACCAGGTCTTACTCTCTTTGCCATGAGGCCATGAGAGTTTGAGATTGGGTGATATCCACCAACCATTTTCTGTTAGCAACGCACATTCTGGGTCGGTCCAACATCCTAGCGGACAAATTGGGTTGAACTATCCTCTCGCCCTCCAAGTGGTCTCTGAATCCCTTTAGTAGCGAAACAGATCTTCCGCAAGTGGGGTCAGCCTTGCTGCGATCTCTTAGCGTCACCTTCCAACGCGAAGTGCAGCGGGTTTTTCGCTCTAATTCCCCCTCTGGAGGAAGCCCCCAGAGACGCTCTAGTCCGTGCATGGCCACCCGGTCTTCTTTATGCTTATCCTCCTCTTCCGTTGATGTCAAAATTCTTACAGAAAGCTCGTCGGTTGGGGAACAAGATTATCCTCATAGCCCCATTCTGGCCTCGTCAAGCATGGTTCCCGTGTCTACGGTCTCATCTTATAGCTCCTCTCTGGATCTTGGATCCCATCCCGGATCTAATATCTCATCCTTCGGGATTGGAACCCCCGAATGTGGTTGATCTCAAGCTCTCAGCTTGGCTGATCCAGTTACATTAGTTGCTAGAACTCCCGGTATCTCGTCTGCAGTTAGATCTGTCCTGGTAGCGGTGCATAAGCCTTCTACCAGGAAGGTTTACAATAGTAAATGGAAGCGGTTTTCCATTTGGGTGTCTCATAGGAATTTAGACCCTTTCACTGCTCCCATCCCAGCAGTGATCGATTTTTTATCTCATATTTTTCAGCAAGGGGCCAGCTCTTCTACTGTAAAGGTTCAAATGGCTGCCATCTCCCATTTTCACATTGGAGACCATCTCAATCCCCTCACTTCCACCAAGATTTGAAAGACCTTTCTGAAAGGTACGTTTCTCTTGAGACCTCCTATTAGGAAATCTGCCCCTCCATGGCATCTAACTTTGGTCCTTCAGGCTTTGACTGGACCACCTTTTGAACCTACAGCTTCTGTTAATTTGAAATTCTTGTCCTGGAAAACTGCCTTTTTGTTAGCTATTACCTCAGCTAGGAGGGTGTCGGAGCTTCAGGCCCTCTGTGTTAAGCCCCCTTATCTTGTATTCCATAAGGACAGGGTCTCTCTCAGGACTAACCCATCTTTTCTACCCAAAGTGGCCTCCGAGGCAAACATCAATCAGTCCATTAATCTCCCATTTTTTTTCCCTAACTATCAAAACAAAGGGGAGTACAAACTTCATTTGTTAGATGTTTATAGACAGTTACCCTTTTATTTACACAGAACAGCTGCCTTCCGCAAGTCTGATCATCTCTTTGTTTCCTTTGCAAAACCCTTCTTGGGTAAGCATGTTTCGAAGGTGACACTGGCCAGATGGATTTCTAATTGTATTCTGCTCTTATACAAACTGTCTGGTCTACCAGAGCCTATAGGCTCATTCTACTCGCTCTATGGCTACATCTGCTGCATTCTGGTCTAGATTCCCTTGGATGACATTTGTTCTGCGGCTACTTGGGCATCCTCTCATACCTATATCTCTCACTATAAATTGGATTTAGTGTCCAGAGGAAGGGTGGCTTTTGGCTCTGCAGTGCTCCGGAATATCCTTCCTTGAAGGACCTCCCACGTTTTTGGTAGCTGGGGACTCTGTCCCACAGGTTGATGACCAAATGAAGTTAACTACTTCAGATAAAGAAGTTATGTACTCACCATAACGTTCCATCTGAGTAGGTATTTGTCAGCAACCAACCCTCCCTCCTTCCCCCTAACCTGATTCTTTGATTACCTGGACCCTAGGATGGTTTATCAAGTCCTTTGTTGATCCTTAGGTTAGGGTTTTTCAGGTTGTTGTTTTGTGGTTGTGAGGTTATATAGATGGGCAAACGCGATCTGAGGATTGGAAGGAGGTCACAGGGTATTATGGGGTAAGAGAGAGGAGCTTGGAGCTCAGATCTCTAGCTTCGAAAGCTGCCAGCTCGGATCCAGGTCGGATCCGATACCCACAGGTTGCTGACAAATGAAGTTACCTACTCAGATGGAACGTTATGGTGAGTACATAACTTCTTTTTTCCACTCCGATAGGATCTTCTTCTCTAGCCATGCCTTCTAAATTCAGACTAGTTTCAGCATCTCCCTAGCCGTAGGACAGGAAAGAGAGAAAGGATAAGGCCAAAGAAAACCACAGACAAATTGGGAAAGTCTTCAGAAAAAAAAATGTTTGATGAAGAGTTTGGAAGAAAGGTGAATTGAAAAATCGAAGAAAAGGTCCCCGGACTCCACTGGTCCTTCGGGTCCTGTACCTAAAATATCGAGGCAGTCTTTGTCCACCTGCTTGTCAGGTCTGAATTCCCTCTCCTAGTACTAGATTTTCTCTGGAGCCAATAAATCTTCACCTATTTCACAGGACAAATGGCCTTCCAGAACTCCTTCAAATAGCTTCATCAACGAGGTTGCTCTGATCCACCAGAAGTCTCACTGTAATGGAAGTCAACTGGATGATGAGAAAATTTGTGGATGCAGATCCAATTGGAAGTCCTCCTGGTGTCTACCCCAAAGGGAGGTCAGGGTTTAGGCACATTGACCGTGTCACATTTTTTTCTGTTACTGTCTCTGTTTCTGGAACTGATTCCCATGGGACCAAACCCTTTACAGCCCACCTCAGTTGGATCTGACAGTTCAGGGAATTTTGGCACTGACTATATGTCCCTTACTCTATCGAGATTGATCAGATCAGAATGAGTCACTGAGCCAAAGTGTTCTGTCACATTCCTAGTAGAGTGGACTCCAAGGTTGTCAAAGCTGATGTTCATCGTGTTACCCTGCTGCAGTCATCACACTAGGGTTATCCTGCCGTCAGGCGGTCCCGCAGTCAGCCCGAATTCCAAAGTCTTGGTCCGGCATCGGTTGCTGTCGCTTCTTCCCTGACTTCAGTGCGCCAGGGGTATATAAGAGGCATCCGACACCATTTTCTTCAGTCTTTCTTGCCGCGTGGTGCCCGAAGCAGAAGCAGTTTGCAAGTGCCGGTCGGCCGACACCTGAGATTTTCGAATAGAGTTTCAGTCCAAAGTCTTCAAAGCTAAGTACCCCATTGGGGAACCTTTGCTTGCCTCAGTCCGATGTCAGAAAAAGTTAACAATTGCATTTCTTGTGGGAAGCAAATACCTCATAAGGACTTTCATTCTTATTGTATACCTTGCCTAGGCCCAGACCACGTCATTGGTTGTCGGTTTTGTGCTAGGTTCAATAAGCGAACTATAAAGCGACGCTTTGATTTCGCACGACACTACGGTAGGAAATTTAATTACACTATGCCATCGGAGCAACCAACTACCAGCATGCATAAAAAACGCAAAGATAAAGACAGGCAGCCTAGATCCAAGCCAGACTCCGAGGCCTCGCCTGGGCCGGTCACCGGTCCTCCGGTTTTCAGTGAGGCAGCTACGCAGCCCCTGGCTACCGCAGAATTGGAACCCCAGACCGCTTTGGATTCTCTAGCAGAGAGTTCTAGGCCGATGCAGCCATTTTCTTTAGGCCCTACCGATGACATTGCAGAAGGAGAAGCCGGTGCTGTAGAAACGCCTTCGGTTTCAGAAGGTGTCTTCAGACAGACTACTCTCACCATAAAATCTTATGCTAAGCTTAAGACTCCTCTAAAACTGAAAAAGACTGCACTTCAGTCTCCAGTTCAAGGCCCCATGCCTAAGAAACAGATGCTTAAAATGGCTGAAGATTTGATTTCTTTAATCAGGGGTTCCCAACCACCACCACCCCCCGACAAAAGGCCTAGACAAGAGGAGGATTATGCCTCCTCTGATCAAGTGTCTATTTTCTCAGGCTCCTCTGAGAAACAGGATTACTTCTTTCCCCCTTTATGAAGATTCTGGTGCTGAAGATTCCATTCCCTCAGCTTCTCCCCCTGAAGACTATTCCTTTGGGGAAACCTTACATACCATGAGGGAACATTTCCACTAGGAAGGCCAGGACTACTACGACTCAAAGAAAAGGCTCCAAGAGTTTCTTTTACTCCCCCAGCACAGACCTCTTGCTATCCCCCCCCATTTTAGACATTGTGGATGATGTTTATTTAGAATCTAGTCTAAATCCAGATTCTCTGCCTCCTGCTCCAGCCAAACCAGATAGATACTATAGAGTGCCTGACTCTCACAAATTCCTTTTCAAAAGCCCTGTTGCTGATCCAGAGACAATCTCCCAGGGTCCCAAAGGGGCTAAGGCTTCTATGGCCAAAAATCCTGTACCCTCTGAAAGAGACTCCAGAGCACTAGATAGGTTAGGGAAGAAGGTTTACACCTCAGCTACTCTGGCTATGAGAGCATTAAATTGTCAATTTCACATGCTTAAATACCAGCAATTCCTAATGTCTCAAACAAAAGATGAGCACGCACCCTCAACAGTCTGAATTCAAGGAAATGCAGGATCTGTTGCATGCAGCTGAACAGGTGGGCAAACATACTTTACAATGTGGATTTGATTCTTTGGAAGCTTCCTATAGAGCAGCTGTTACTAGGTCTGTTATACGTAGGCATGCTTGGTTAAAGGAACAAACTCTGCTTGATCATGTTAAAGCAAAGTTACTAGATGCACCCTTACAGCAGGATGTCTTATTTGGGGTTAAAGCAGAAGAGGTTTTAAAGAAAATGGAGGATCAGGCAAAATCTATGCAGACGGTCAAAGAGTTCTTACAGGTACAGCCCCCACTCTTCAGCAGAAATTGGCCAACAAAAAATTGGTCCTTTCCAGCTTCTGACAGACCACAGAGGGGTAAATACAGGCGCCCAAGGGGCAGAGGACAAGCACAAATCCCTTACAAACCTCGCCAACAGGGCACTGCAACACAGAAGGGAGGAGAAGATAGGTCCCAAACTACTAGAAGGCAAACGCAATGACTTAAACCTCAAACTGCCAAGCAAAATTCTCTTGGCAGCTCCCTTGGGAGGAAAATTAGCACTTTTTGTAGTCACAAAGGACAAATGGGTCCTAGACATTATCTCACAAGGATACAGATTCCATTTCCACACCTTGCCAAGGATAAAAGGCATGCCAAACCTGCCACAAAATCAATGGGCAGAGGCACAAAAACAAATTACAGCTCTCATGGACATGAGAGCCATTCAACTGGTACCTACACAGGAGCAAGGCCAAGGATTTTACTCCAGGCTCTTTCTAGTCCCCAGAAAGGACAATGCTTGGAGACCTATTCTGGACCTTTCAGTTCTAAACACCTTCTTGCAAGTACCCAAATTCAAGATGCTAACACTACAGCAGCTTCTTCCCATGTTGGGCAAGAAAGCTTGGCTAGTAATGTTGGACCTCAAGGAGGCATACCTGCATGTCCCTATCAGACAAAATTGCAGAAGATACCTCCACTTCATTGCAAGTTCAATCCACTACCAATTCTCTGCACTGCCCTTTGGCTTATATACTGCGCTCAGGGTCTTCACAAAATGCCTGGCACCAGTAATTGCATACTGCAGACAAAGAGGAACTCAAATATATCCATACCTGGACGACTGCCTCATCCAAGCAGAAAGCAAGGACACTCTCTTACATCATCTGGCTTTTGTAAAACACCTAAGTTGCCTAGGGTACACAGTAAACGAAAAGAAATCAAAACTAGTGCCCTCACAAAATATGACATTCCTGGGTGCCAGCTTGAATACAACGGCCCAGATGGCTTACCTGACGCCAGACAAACAACTACAGCTAACTCAATACTTCAAAACAATGGCAACAAAGACCCAACTCCCTGCAAGAAAAATTCTGCAGGCCTTGGGCTTCATGGCATCTTGCATACTACTAATACCATTTGCAAAACTGCATATGAGTAAATTACAATGGTACCTAAAAAGCATATGGAATCAACACAGCCACAACTTGGAAACAATGATACCTCTCATTCCCTGCCTTCAACAGGAGTTTCTATGGTGGTCACAGGCATGTCACCTCAACAAGGGTCAGCCTTTCACCTTACCCCCAGCCAGGCAAACTATGACAACAGATGCATCGGACTATGCCTGAGGGGCACACATGACAGGACGGTGCGTTCAAGGCATATGGACTGCAGATCAAAGAAATCTGCACATCAATCAAAAAGAAATGCTAGCTGTACAGAATGCCCTGACAGCCTTCAAGGACCTCTTACATCCAGGACAGCTTATAATAAGGACAGACAACACCACAGTAATGTGGTACATAAACAAACAAGGGGGTACACACTCCTACCCTCTATGCAGGCAAGCAATGACCTTGTGGAACAAAGCACTGGCTTACCTAGTACAATTACAAGCTCAATTCCTGCCAGGAAAAAAGAACACATTGGCAGACGACCTAAGCAGAAACATCATGGATCCCCACGAGTGGAAACTGGATCCACAAGTATTTGCAATGATAACTCAAAAATGGGGACGCCCAGACATAGACCTGTTTGCCAGCCCCCGAAACTATCAGCTAACAAAATTTTGCTCAAGGACATTTCACCATCAAGCTTGGAAAGTGGGCGCATTCTTTCAGTTGGAAAATGCTGTCAGTATATGCCTTCCCTCCATTGCCCCTTCTCACAAAGGTGCTGCTGAAAGTCAGGATGGAGAGACCACGAATGATACTCATTGCCCCAGACTGGCCACGCCAGCTCTGGTACCCACTATTAAGGAATATGGCCCAGGGCCCACCATGGATTTTACCACAAATTTCTCATCTGCTCACACAACAAGACAGTCAGATTCTACACAGCCAGCTCAAAACCTTAAATTTGGCTGCATGGCAAATCTCCTAAGCAACCAGCCAGCTCCTCTTTCACAAGCTGTTATGGATGTTATTCTGGAGGCCAGGAGGCCCAGCACCAGGAAAGCCTACTCAGACAAATGGAAAAGGTTTTGCGCCTGGAACCAAGCTAAAGGCCAAAATACCCTTCTGCCGGACATGCCTCAGATTCTACAATATTTAACTGAGATGTTACACAAAGGACTTTCTTTTTCATCTATTAAAATCCATGCCTCAGCTATTTCAGCTCACTACAACACGGATCCTCCCTTATTTTCACATCCACTTCTAAGGCAGTTTCTCAGAGGGGCCAAAAACATTAGGCCTCCCAGGAGAGCACCAACACCAACTTGGGACCTCAATTTTGTTCTAGAAAAACTTACGCTACCTCCTTTTGAGCCAGCTTTCTCAGCTGACTTAAAGTTTGTATCATGAAAGACTGCCCTGCTGCTAGCAATTACTTCAGCCAGAAGAGTCTCAGAGCTTCAGGCTCTTATGGCAGTAGAGCCTTTCCTCTTTTTTCATCAAGACAGAGTTTCTGTACGAACTAACCCCTCCTTTATGCCTAAGGTGGTATCCAGTGTGGCTCGAAATCAAACCATCCATTTACCCACCTTCTTTCCAAATCCGCAGAATAAAGGAGAAAGACTCCGGCATTCCTTGGACATTCACAGGCAGCTACGTTACTACTTGGATAAAACTAAGGATGTTATGTGATCCTATCTCGCCTACATTCTGACTGATGGGTTCGGAGCCGATCCCTCGGCTCCGACTCGGCACGCTTATGCCAAAGAGCGAAGTCTCTTATTGGCTGAGCTTACTATATCCCAGGATGCACCACTACCAGTCCCCCAGATCTCGTTTGCCGCTAACTAGGAAAGACGTGGTCTCGAGCTGGCTGAGCTAAGTAGTGTCTTTTCACTAACTTTTTCTGTCAGAAATTTGCTAATTCTTTAACAAAAAGCTGTTTTAACAGCTACTCTGTGCTGTTGTGTGCGTTTTGAAGATTTTTTGTGGAAATTTTGTGTGTGATTGGTGTTTGTTCTGGTTACAGGCTCCCTTGATCCGTAGGGCCTTTCCTGTCAGTTAATCCTTTTTGAACCTTTAGGGGTTCTTGGATTCCTTTATATATTTATTCACTGTTGTATGTCTTCAGTTGGCCTTTATTTTAATTGCGGGCTATCATTGTGAACGGCAAGTTAATCTCTGTAGGGTCAGTCTATTCCAACAGAGTTTTGTCTGTGAGAGAGTTACTCAGTTCTACTTATAATGTCTCAGGCTCCTAGGCCTTCGGGCTTCAAGAAGTGCACTAAATGTAGTTTTAAAATGTCTATCACGGATGACCACTCTCTCTGTGTATATTGTTTGGGCGCCAAACATTTGCAGGAGTCCTGCAGCGTGTGTCACGCTTTTTCCTCGAGGGTCCTCCAAGAGAGGAAAAATAAGCTTATATTGAAAGGCCTTATAAAACCCTCTTTTGAAGAAGCTTTAGCATCCTCTCCTTCTCCTGCTAAAGAAAGGCGCGGCTCCGACCAGTCCGTCGGACCCGACCGCCAAAAGACATAGGCAGGCTTCTCCTTCGGCTCCAAGGACTTCGGAGCCGAGGGCGGAACGGTCTGCCTCGATGCCTCCAGTCTCGACTCCTCTGGCTTCGGAGCCGATGGCTGGGGCATCGAGAGGCGGGTCACCTTCATCGGCTCCACTGGTCTTGGAGCCGATGAAGGTTGTCCGCTCAGACACTTCCTCCTCGGCGCCTAAGTCCTCCTCGGCACCGATGGAAACTGGTTTGTGTACTCCTTCGGCGCCGATAGTTATCGAGTCGCCTCGGTGCCGGTCCCCTAGCCCCTTGGGGCCGTTGGAGAGGCCAACTCGAACCCGTTCAGTCTCCTCTAGGTCATCGAGGATGTCAGATTCGGACATAGACAGGGTGCTCCAAAGACTGTTCCAGTCCCCAGTCTTTCAAAAATTTGTTTCGGCTCCGACCCAATTGGCTTCGGAGCCGATAGCCCATTCCATTGCCATTCCTCCTCCGACCGCTTCGGCTCCGTCGGAGCAGGTGCTGCTGGAGCCGGTGGAGATCCTAGGGTCGGCTCCGACCCTTACTCCAACCCCGGCCTTCGGGTCCGAGTTTGGCACGCGGACTTCTTCGGCCGGACCCGGGGGTGACGTTTCGGGACCTATGTTGTCGGTTCCGAGCCTCCCTCTCGGTGCTTCGGCTGCGGGACTTCCGTCTGCTATCATGGCTCCGGGGACCGGACACTCCCAGGATTCTGGGGGTCCGGCTTTCAGAGCCATGAGGAGTGCCTTGGCCAAGTCTTCGGCCATCTCTACGGCTTTACCGGCACCTTCCCTGGGCGTGGAGACTGGGTCTTTGGCAGTTCCCTTGTCCCTAGGCAGCGGAGCCCCGGGGCCTGAGGTTACCCCCACTGGGGTTCCCCTCCTCCTGAGGGTTCTTCGGAGTTGTCTTCGGAGGAGCCCCCAAGGAAGAGATCGTGCAAGAGGAAGCACGTGGACTCCCCAGAGTCTCTTACATCGGACACTGATCTTGATGATGCGGAGGGGTCCCCAAAGTCGTCCTCGGATGATGTCTCATTCGCAGACATTTTAGAGATCCTTAAGCAACAAGGCGGCTGGATATCCAAACCCCCCTCTGCTGATGAGTCAGTGCTTCTCAAGGCCTTTGGGGCTCAGCCCTCCGCCTCCTGGGTGCCTCCGCCCTTCGACGAGCTCCTGGATTTGGTTTGTCGGAGGGCGTGGGAACATCCAGATACTGTGGAACCAGTGCCTTCTCGCCCTAACAAATTTTTGTCTGCCCCACCCGAGAAGGAGTTCTTGACAAAGGCGTGGCTGTAGATGCCATGGTGGTGGCATCTGCTACACAACAGGACGTGGCAGAGGCTTCAACGTCCGTCCATCCTCCTAATAAGGAGTCTAGGAGCATGGACCGGTACGGGAAGCGCACCCTGACTTCAGCGGCCTTTACACTAAGGTCCCTGAATTATTTGGCACATTTTACCAGGCTACAGAGGGATCTGGTCAAGGAGCTGTCAGATTCCCTCTCAGGTAACCTGCCTGAGCAGCTAGCCCAGTCGGTTAGCTCTCAGTTGGCTATCCTTACCTCGATTTCTAACTCGTCCATGAGGCTCATTTCATATGCGGCCGAAGCAGAGCGGCAGGCACAGGCGTGGCTCACGGAGACAAGCCTGGCTCCGTTGTGTCATTTCGGAGGCCTTCAAGTCTTCCTTCACGACGCTCCCTTTGATGGGTCCTCTTTGTTTGGACCTAAGGTAAAAGACACTCTTACCCGCTGTGAGCAAGAGGGAAAAACTTTATCTGCCGTAGGGGCACGTTATTCCACTCCCTTTCGGCCTTATCCCAAGGCTAAAGGAGGAGGGAAGATGTGGTTCCGCAAATCACGTAAGTTTTTTCCTCAACAGCAGGAAGATTCCCCTTCCAGAGCAGAGGACGGGGAAATTTTTCTGGGAGACGCCGTCCCAGAGGCGGCAGAGGCCCCCGCAATTCTGGAGACCGCGAGTCCTTTCGTGGCTCTTCAGCCTCCCACACTTCATGAGGGATTGCCCGGCTGTGCTGCTCCGGAGCCAGTCGGGTGCCGTTTTGCCAAGCACCTAAAAGCCTGGGAGTCTATCACTCAGGACAGATGGCTGCTTCGGATTATTGCCGGAGGTTACACCATTCCCTTCACACACTCACCCCCACCGTCCAAAAAAATCCCGGACCCACCACCCAGTCAAAGGGAAATTGCAGCCGCAGAAGCTTCAAAGCTGCTAGAAAAAGGAGTCATCCAACTGGTCCCCACAGACCAGATCGGATCCGGAAATTACTCAAGGTTCTTTTTAGTGCCAAAAAAGACAGGGGACCTGAGACCAATATTGGATCTCAGCAAACTAAACCAGTCCGTCATGAAGTCCAAATTCCGAATGGTCACTTTACAATCCATTCTCCCATTGTTGGAGAAGGATGTTTGGATGTGCTCCATAGATCTCAAGGACGCCTATTATCACATACCGATACATCAGGCGTCCAGGAGGTATCTGCGCTTCAGCCTGGGAGACGGTCATTTCCAATTTTGTGCACTGCCCTTTGGTCTCACCACAGCCCCAGGGTGTTCACCAAGTGTTTGGCAGTAGTGACTGCTCACCTGAGGAGTCTTGGATTCCAAGTGTTTCCCTATCTGGACGACTGGCTCCTGACTGCCACCACCAGGCATCTACTAATAGACAACCTCAAAGCCACCATCTCCTGGGTGCTACCCTGGGAATTACATTCAATTGGTCAAAGTCTGTCTTGCTGCCCTCTCAGCGCATAAGATTCATAGGAGCAGAGATAGACTCAAAATTGATGCGCGTCTTTCTTCCTACCGAAAGGATTCAAACTTTACAAGGTCAAGTTCTAGCCCTGCTTCCAAGATCCAAAGCCCCAGCCAGGATGGTCCTGCAACTTTTAGGTTCGATGTCTGCCACGGTTCTCCTAGTTCCACTGGCAAGATTGCACATGAGGATTCTTCAGTGGCTGTTATCGACACAATGGTCCTTTCAGAATCTTCCCCTCAATCACCCCATTCTGATTACAGAAACGTGCAAACGGGACCTCCGCTGGTGGCTTCAGCCATCCAACCTGAATCAGGGAAGACCTTTTGTTATCCCCCCTCCGGTGGCCACCCTGACGACGGATGCCTCCCAGACAGGGTGGGGGGGGGCATTGTCTGGGCAGGTTAGTTCAGGATTCTTGGCTTCCAGACGAAACCTTTCTCCACATCAATGTATTGGAAATGAGGGCTGTACTTCTGTCCCTACAGGCCCTCCACAAGTTTCTCCCTCAAGGCATTATCGCTATCCACACAGACAACATGTCGGTGGTCTGGTATCTAAACAAACAAGGAGGGACCAGATCTTACCCCCTTTGCAGAGAGGCCATGAGGGTGTGGGAATGGGCTGTAGCTACCAACCGTTTCTTGGTAGCGACCCACATTCCAGGGAAATCCAATATATTGGCAGACAGATTAAGCAGGACGATTCTCTCTCCTCACGAGTGGTCCCTGAACGAAACAGTAGCAGCTCAGGTTTTCAGAAGATGGGGGACCCCGTGCTGCGACCTGTTTGCAACACCACAAAACACAAAGTGCAAAAGGTTCTTCTCCTTGACTCCGCGTCAAGGGGAGGCAGCTACGGATGCTCTAGCCCAGCCTTGGCCAACAGGACTACTTTATGCCTTTCCTCCGGTCCCACTTCTCCCCAAAGTCATCCAGAAAGCTTCCCAATTGGGGTCCACAATGATACTAATTGCTCCGCACTGGCCTCGTCAGGTATGGTTCCCCTACCTAAAGAAACATGCTGTGGACGGTCCTTGGTTTTTGGATCTAACTCCGGATCTGCTGATTCATCAGTCGGGACGACAACACCAGTCCCTTCACACTTTGAAATTGACAGCTTGGCTCCTCCACTTCCGACTTTAGTCAGAAATCACACCTTAGATCCGGAAGTTATTCACATTTTATCTTCGGCCCACAAACCCACCACTAAGAAATTGTACCTCAGTAAGTGGAAGAGGTTTGCCATCTGGGCTCAACTCAGGGGCTTAGACCCTATCACTGCCCCGATACCAGAGGTTTTGAAATTTTTAACATCCTTGTTTAATCAAGGATCTTCAGTCCTACTATTAAAGTCCAACTAGCAGCTATCTCCAAATTTCACGAATCCATGGATCCACCGTTGATGAGCAGCAGATTATGCAAAACTTTCATTAAAGGTGCTGGGCTGTTAAGACCCCCAGTTTTTCATCCTGCGCCTCCGTGGGATCTTGATTTGGTACTTCATGCCTTAACATCTTCCCCTTTCGAACCGGCTGCTACATGTGAGTTAAAATATCTGTCTTGGAAAACTGCCTTCTTAGTTGCGATCACCTCTGCAAGAAGAGTTTCAGAGCTTCAAGCCCTATCTATCAAACCACCGTACTTGATTTTTCACAAGGATAGAGTATCACTTAGGCCTAACCCATCTTTTGTCCCTAAGGTTTGTTCTAATCTCTGTCTCCAACAATCTCTAGAGCTACCAGTTTTCTTTCCAAAATTCTACAACGAAGCGGAATACACCCTCCATAAATTGGATGTTCACAGGCAATTGCGCTTCTATCTAGACAGGACTCAACAAATTCGAAAAATAGACCAATTGTTTGTGTCCTTTTCAGATAATAAATTGGGTAAAACCATCACTAAAGCTACTATCTCCAAATGGATTAGAGATTGCATAACTCAGGCTTATTCCTCTTCAAATAAGAAACTTACAACATTTATCAAAGCTCACTCTACCAGAGCTATGGCTACTTCTATTGCTTTTCATTCCAAGCTCGCTATTTCTGAGATTTGTGCTGCGGCTATTTGGTCCAACCCGCACACTTTCATTTCCCACTATAAATTGGATGTGGCATCTAAAGGGCGAGCATCATTTGGTTCCACGGTACTCAGGAGTGTTTTCCAGTGAGCCACCCAGGATTCAGGTGCTAGGGATGCTGTCCCATCAGTCAGAATGTAGGCGAGATAGGATCACATAACATCTTTTAGTTATGTACTCACCATAACTTCAGATGTTTGGGATCCATCTCGCCTACATTCCTAATACCCACCCTCCTTCCCCTGCCTTGGAGATCAGAAGAGATTGAACGGTTTTGAGTTCTACTGTTTTTTATCTTGTTTCATCTGACGATGTTATATAAGCAGCGTGTGTGTCTGTGTATGTATGCGGACAAACTAGATCTGGGGGACTGGTAGTGGTGCATCCTGGGATATAGTAAGCTCAGCCAATAAGAGACTTCGCTCTTTGGCATAAGCGTGCCGAGTCGGAGCCGAGGGATCGGCTCCGAACCCATCAGTCAGAATGTAGGCGAGATGGATCCCAAACATCTGAAGTTATGGTGAGTACATAACTAAAAGTTTTCAGAAAATCTGACCAGCTTTTTGTATCCTATGCTACAGCATCACAAGGAAAGGCCATCTCAAAACAGTCCATTTTCAAATGGATAGGACATTGCATACATTTTTGCTACACCCACCATGGAAAACCAGTTCCTGCTAGCATTAGGCCCCACTCCACCAGGGCAGCAGCTACATCTTCAGCCTTCCTCAGGGGGGTGCCTACCAAGGATATTCTGGAAGCTGCAACTTGGAGTTCAGTACACACCTTCACCAAACACGGTCACTTACCACTTTACTGTAAGACTAGAGCTGGCTTCGCACTGCAGTTTTGCAGGGCCTTCTAGCCTCCTCTAACCCTGTTTGACTCCTCCTCCCATCCTTAGCTTTGGGATTCTACCCAAGTTTGATGACTGCAGCAGGGTAACACGATGAACATAGTACAGTTTTGTACCTACCATAAATGTAGATGTTCGAGTGTATACCCTGCTGCAGTCCAGTTTACCCTCCCTCCATCCCATCTGAACTAGCTGAACTTCTCTACCACTCTATCCTATGCTACCTCTGTGGTGTATTTGCTTGTGCCCAAGGGTATTGTTTTATTTTTATATAGCTATATGTATTTATATATATATATATATTTTGCCTACCTATTGGGGCACCTGACATCTGGGGCAAGAAAAACTGAAGAAAATGGCGTCGGATGCCTCTTGTATACCCCTGGCGCACTGACGTCAGGGAAGAAGCGACAGCAACCGATGCCGGACCAAGACTTTGGAATTCGGGCCAACTGCGGGACCGCCTGACGGCAGGATAACCCTAGTGTGATGACTGCAGCAGGGTATACACTCGAACATCTACATTTATGGTAGGTACAAAACTGTACTTGTCTTCTTCTTCTTGGTGCTTCTCCACTCGATAGCACAGGTCCAAAGTTATCATCTGAGCCAACCTCAATTGGACCAAGAGAGTTCAAGTGCTTTGGTAGAAGGAATGCTTTCTCTGTTTTCCTGTTGCGGCATCTACTTCCAAGGCTGTTGTAAAGGCTTTGGCTGGACCGAGAAGGCAGGTGTCCACCTTGAGTTCAGATCTGTCCCGACTCCCAGTGGAACTTGTACCTTATTCTCTCATTCGGATTGACAGGGATAATCAGAATTCCCTAAGCATTGAGGCTACTTGACACTCGAGTTCCCAGTCTGATTATGACTTGTCTCCACCAGAACCAACCTCAGAGGCATGTTCCCTAGAAACAGACATACAAACAGAAGCTCTTGGACTCCTGTCCTTAGTCACTGAAGACACAGATTTGGATGACTGCGAAGGATCCACTAGGTCCCCTCTGGAAGATGTCACTTTCAGGCATATCCTAGAATGGATGATGCAGAAGAGATGTTGGTCCACTTAAACTCCTTTCCCAGACAAATTAGTGTTCCTCAAAACTTTCAGAACTGGCTCATCTTTGTCCTGGCTGGTTTCACCTCAGATGTCCTTATAAATCTTATGGCACAGAGAGCATGGAAGGACCCTGACTTCGAAGCTATCCACATAAATCCTGGCAGGATCTTAAAAATCCATAGGATAGAGACACTGGATGAAAGGACCCCCGGTAGATGCATTGGTAGTAGCAGCAGGCACTGGGAAAGAAGTGTCGTAGGAGAGTTCTTCTGTCCGTTCCCCTAGTAGGGAGTCAGTAGCATTGGACATACTAGGGAAAGGGGCTTGTACTTCAGCAACATTTGCACTAAGAGTGCTGAACTACCTTGCACATTTGACTTGCTTTCAGAGGGACTTGACCAAGAAGATTTCCAAGTCCCTCTTAGGTAACTCGCCTTCAGATGTTCAGAAAACAGTGGGCACCTAATTGACTGCCCTACAATCTATGTCTAATGTAGCCGTGTGCCTTTATCCAGTGCAGCACATGATACAGCAAGTGCAGCTTCACAGATGCATTACCATGCCTTGCTGTGCCTGGATGCAGCAATGTAAGTTTGTGAAAAGCTTCAAGGCTTCCTTTATTTAATGCCCCTTTCCACACTATTTGAACCAAAAATTAGAGATACTTATTAGGAGTAAGCAAAACTGCAGTAGGAATCCATTTCTCTACCCCAAAGAGGTCCATTTCTTGGCACCAACGGGGTGGTAATAAAATATGGTTCAGAAAATCACAGGATTTCCACCATGACACTCCTGGAGACAGACCTCCTATTGCAGAGATGGTAGGTAATTTGAATGGATGGCCGCCATCACAGAGGCAGACTGCATAATCAGGGTTTCTGCAGTCCTTTAACCAAGAAACAATATCAGCATGCCTGAAGGGTTACCAGGCTGCTGCACTCTGGAGGTTATCAGGAGGGGTGGTGGTGGCGCTTAACCTTATGTCCACAGGCCTGGCAAAACCATTACATCAGACTCATGGGTGACAAGAGTAATCACCAGGGGCTGCACCATTCCCTTTTTTACCCTCCAAAAGACGGGTTGAAGATTCCTGGTATTCTACCCAGTTAGTCGAAATCTGTAGCAGCAGTAGTTTCAAAGTTGCTAGAAAAGGGTCATCCAACAAGTACCCCAGACCAGTTAGTATCTGGAGTCTATTCCAGCTGCTTTCATTTCAAGTGAAAATGGGGGCCTTTGACCAGTTTTGGCCTCAGTTTGTGAGACAAAGTTCTGGATAGTCAAAGTACAGTCCTTATTGCCACTGTTGAGGGACGATTGAATGTGTTCCATAGATCTTCAGAACACTTACTATCATATAAAGATTCAACTATGATCCAGAAGTTTTCTGCATTTCTGGCTGGGGGACAATCTTTTTCAGTTCAGAGCACTGCCCTTCAATCTCTACACATCCACCCAAATGTTCACCAAGATTATGGCAGTAGTAGCAACTTCTCTGACTGCAAGGGATCCAGGTCTTCCCATATCTTGACTAATAACTCTTGATAACTTCTTCCTCCAGGGATCTACTTCTACAACAGCAGACTACACTGCTCTACCTTACAGATCTCTTGGGGATCATAGTGAATAATGCAGAAAGCCAGCTACTTCCCACACAGCAGATACAATTTGTAGGATGCCATCTAAACACAGCTCTTCAAATTGCCAGACTTCCAGAAGTGAAAGTACTGTCCTTAAGGCTAACAGCCTCTCCAGTAGTCCAACATCCCTGCCCACAAGCAAGGTTGATTCTACATCTTTTAGGGTTGATGGGCCTCTACCATCACCCTAATTCAACTAGCAAGATACCACGTGAGTGTTACAGTGGACATAGTCAATCCGGTGGTCTCAGTCTTCATCCCCTACATACCAAACTTCTTGTCACGCAAATTTGCAGCGATCCTATAAAGTGATGGATAACTTCATCCATCACAAAAGGGAGACACTTTTGTCCATCATTTTCTTTAGGGCACAGTAACCATGGATTCTTGCCTTTTAGGGTGGGTGGGTAATTTTGAAGGGACGACTGTTCAAGGTTCTTGGTCACCTATAGAGGCCAGCCTTTGCATAAGTATCTTAGAGGTGAGAGCAATCCTCCTAGGTCTCACATATCCTTTATAGGAATAGCTCCTGTTTGTAAATGGATGTAAATAAACATTGGATTTATTAATAAAAGCACATGCTGTACATGAATTGCAGGGGTAGGTGCATTTGTATCGCTTAAAAACATGCGGGTATCTGCACAAACAGATTTATAACACAATAAATCTTTTAAATTCTTACTCCTTTTGTATAAAAAACATGGTGAGTCACCAACTGTACCTTTAATCTTATCTGATAAGAGTAGTTTTCAATTATTTCAAATAATGTCACAAACACATTTACTGTCCCTACTAAAAACTTGTGGCACTCTTATATTTGAAGAACTAGCAGTCACTCTATCTCCATTATTCCTCTGTCCAATAAAAAACAGGGTTTGCCCTTATTCCTCCACATACCATCAAAGTCGCTTGTAAACTTACAAATCTTTAAAGCCACACTCAGATAAATTTTGAGCAATCCTTGTGGCTTGATTTAAAAATTAATTATCACGGTTACGTCATCTAGAAATTCTCAAAAACTGATTTTTAATATTATTAGGAAAAAATGTGTGGTTGGATGCATACTCCCCCAGTCTAATGCATTTTTCCAACATGACATACGAAACAGTGAAGTAATAAATTTACCGTCAACATCCAACTCCAATAAAACATCTAAAAACTCTATGCGTTGTGACAAAACATAAGGTGTAAATCGCAAAAAGTCTGTAGTAGATTTCAAATAATCAATAAAATGACGTAATTGGGGTCTCTCACCCGCCCACAAGATGAAAGCGTCATCAACAAACCTAAGGTAGAATAACACACATTCTTGCCATGGATTAATTGCATTAAGAACATACCTGTCCTCCCATTCCATTAAAACCAGATTCGCATAGCTATTCCTGCAGGGTGTCCCCATGGCAACACCCCTGTGCTGTGGTATTATCAAACAAAACACATTATTATTCAAAATGATCTCTAAAGGATGACACACGTGTCATACTTTCCTTATCCAGCAATGAAAATCTGGTATTATAACTGTTGATAAAGTCCAAGCCAACATCATTGGGGATAACCATGACCAAACTCACTATATCCAATATCACTAATAAAAAGCCAGAAGTGTCAGTATTAACATTTTGAAAAACACCAAGTTGCTCAAGAAAATATGCAGAATCGTTCAAAATGATTGCTGTATTGTATATTGCTGGTCTTAACTGTTGTTCCACCCATATCGAAAAGGGCTTAGTAGTCCAACCCACTCCCGCTACTATGGGCCTCATTGGGAGATTATTTAGGCTCTCATGAATTTTTGGCAAAACTGATGATATTGGTATTCTGGGATGTTCCACTCGAAGAAAATTATACAGCTCTTTAGATATAAAATTGGACATGTGCAAGTCAAATCATTGTTTACTTCTTGTACAAGCTTTCTCAATGAAGATTTATCCAACACTGCATAAGCATTGTCTGCTGTCAACATCGAACACGTCTGACTTGTATCTAGTCACGTCCAAAATCACCATTCCCCTACCTTTATCCGCAAGTCTTACTATATAATATCTTTATGCACCAAACTATTCAATGCATATCTTTCATCTAATGTTAAATTATAATGTCCAGATCTGTGCGGATTAACAAAATAACTCTCAATTTCATTTTCACAAACCTTCAAAAAGGTTTCAACAGCAGGGTGTGTGTTAGGCATTTAAGTGCTGGGTGTTTTAGGAGCGGTAGCTGTGTGTCTGATATTATTACCAAACATAAGACTCAATGAAATATTTCTAGCAAATAGTCTGAAATTAATTCACATCTTTCAGATGACTACAGTTTGTAGGAATAAATGTCAAACCTTTATTTAACAGACTCATTTGAATATCCGTCAGTTGTTTGCTTGGTAAGTTCACAGCTAGAGATGTATTCACGTTAAACTCTCCATGGATACCTTCCTCCTCTTCCTTCTGTAATGCATTGACCTCTCCTTCATATACCGAGGTGTTGACATATTGACTTGCACTGGTAACTGTGGGACAAAAGGTAAAAAAGTCGATCCCACCTTCGGTCTAGCACCCAAACCACTCACATCATTAGAGCAAACTGTAGGAGAAACATGAGTCGCATCAAGTTGTTCATCATTAGTGACTTGACATAAAGTATCTGATTCATTTATGACGTTGTCATCTTGAACAGCCACTTTGCACGTAGCCAGATTAACATAATGTTGAGATACACCACGGCCAGTATCAGCTGTAGCACCCTATTCAGAGTCTGCTGCTCAGTTGAAGATGGAAAATCTGTTAATCACATATTCTCAGACGCAACCTTATGTATTTCTCATTTCGGACAAACAAAAATATTGCCAGAGAGAGTCTGTATAATCTCTTTCCAGCTTCCTAGATTTCTTTTGCTGCAGATGAGTGTCATACATCGAGGCTTTCTGAAACAAAGCATCCAACTTTATCATGCACTCTTCACTAGTTTAGTCACTAAACAACTGAAAGTTCATAGGTTCATACTAGGCTATCTGCCCTAGGGCATTTATAAGCCTAGCCAGAGTGTGTTTGGCTTTCGCCACTCATTTTAAATTAATTTTGCTATGCCCTTTTTCGTGGTTAGTATACTGTGCCTCTATCTAACAGTGACACAGAAGTGATACCAGGGGTAAACCTACGATCTCCCATCCACTCATCAAGATTCCTCTTGAAGAGAGTCAATGAGGGACTCTACCTAACCTGGACTGGGATTTTATTCCAGAGTGAAGGGAGCCTCTGGGTTATGAATCTGTCCCTCCAGCATGTCCTATTTATTTCAGTGCTGAGGTTCAAGTCTCTCGAGCGCGTAGCTCGATGGGATTTGGATTTTCTGAGGTGCAGCATGTCCATTAATTCCGGGTTGGACATGGCTTTATACGTCAGGCACAGATCGCCTCTGAGCAGGCGGTATGCCACTGAGTAGAGCTGGAGTTTCTTTAACCGGGCAGCATATGGCATCTGTTTGAGCCCTTTGATCCTCTTGGTGAGGTACTTTTGGGGTCTTTCCAATTGCTGCAGGTGTCTGGTAAGGTACATCCCAAAAGGGGCATTGTACTCAATTATGGGCCTGATGAGGGATGAGTAAAGAGGCACGATGACCTCCCCTGATCTAGATGTGTGAATCCCTTCATGATTAGTTGGGCTATATAAAATGTTTTTCTAGCCAGTTTAGCCATGTGGTTGTCAAATGAGAGATTGCTATCAACTTGGGTCCCCAGGTCCCTAATTACTTCTTCTGTACTTAATGGAGTAACACCTATGTGGTAATTTGTGGGCACTTTGTTTTTGCCAAAGGGGATGACTATACACTTTTTGGCGTTTAGCTTGAGGCCATGGCTCTGGCACCAGTTGTCTGTTTCTATGAGACCCTTTTGGAGGATGCTTGTGTCGGCTGGAGAGTCGATTATGGCACCCAGATGTTCATCGTGCATACAGCTGCAGTCATAACAGATGGGTTTTCCTGCCGTCAGGCGGGTCCTCGGTCGGCCGAATTCCAAAGTCTAGGTCCAGCGTCGGTTGTCGTCGCTTCTTCCCTGACGTCAGTGCGACAGGGGTATAAAAGAACCAGCCGACGCCATTTTCTAAAGTCTTTCTTGCCGCGCGGTGCCCGAAGCAGAAGCAGTTCGCAAGTGCCGGTCGGCCAGCTCCTGAGATTACGAATATCTGCAACCGAAGTCTTCTTGAAAGCTAAGTACCCGTTAGAAACTTTTCTTGCCTCGGACCGATGTCAGACAAAGTTAATAACTGTATTTCATGTGGGAAGCAAATACCGCATAAGGATTGTCATTCCCTCTGCATTCCTTGCTTAGGCCCAGACCACGACGTCTCGGCCTGCCGTTTTTGTGCTACATTCAACAAACGCACCATTAAGCGTCGGGCGGAGTTCGCCCAGCACTTTTTTGGCAAAAATTTTAACTACATAATGCCGTCGGATACTCCGACTCCAATTTTGACTAAAAGACGCAAAGATAAGGACCGACACAAGAGGTCCGCGGCCTCTACCGATACCACGCCAAAGACGATTACAGGTGGTCCGGTTCTCAGCGTGGCACCTACGCAGCCCCTGACTACCGACGACACTTCATTGGCGGTGTCTTCTGTACCCGAGGTCGCAGGCTCTTCGGCCCACACCCCGACTACAGATACCGAAGCCACTCTTGGTGGTGAAACTCAGAGTTTAGACAGGTCTGCCTCCTCTCAAGGTGTCTTCAGGCCTTCCTCTTCTTTTTCCATCAAGGCTTTCACTAAGTCTAAGACAGCCATGCATTCTAAAAAACAAACCCCACAGGGCCCTTCTCAAGGCCCCATGCCTAAAAAGCAGATGCTCAAAATGGCTGAAGACTTAATTTCTCTTATCAGGGGTTCTCAACCCCCAAGAAAAAGGCCCAGAGTGGAGGAAGAATCCCCCTCCTCGGACCAGGCTTCCATTATTTCAGAACATTCTGATGACCAGGAACATTCATACTCCCCTTTTGAAGATTCTGATGCAGAGGAGTCCATTCCCCCTGTCTCCCCCCCTGAGGATTACTCTTTTGGGGAAACCTTGCATACCTTGAGGGAACACTTTCACTGGGAAGGTCAAGAGTACTCAGACTCCAAGAAAAGGCTTAGGGATTTTCTCTTGCTCCCTCAGCACAGGCCTCTGGCTATACCCCCCTGTCTTAGATATCCTTGATGATGTGTATTCGGAGTCCTGCCTTAACCCAGACTCTTTACCTCCAGCCCCAGTCAAGCCAGACAGGTATTACCGGGTTCCTGACTCACACCAATTCCTATACAAAAGCCATGCGGCTGACCCAGAAACTATCTCACAGGGCCCCAAGGGAATCAAGGCCTCCACTGCTAAAATCCTTTACCTTCAGAAAGGGATTCCAGAGCTTTAGAAAGGTGGGGGAAAAAGGTATACACCTCAGCCACCTTATGCATGAGGGCGTTAAACTGCCAGTTCCATATGTTAAAGTACCAACAGTTTCTGTTATCACAGTTGAGAAGCAAAATGTCACAACCTGAACAACCAGATTTAAAGGAGTTGCAGGATTTGATACATAGTGCAGAACAAGTAGGTAAACATACCTTGCAATGTGGTTTTGATGCTTTAGAGGCCTCATGTAGAGCTGCTGTTACAGGATCAGTCATACGTAGACATGCTTGGCTCAAAGAGCAAACCTTACCAGATCATGTCAAAGCTAAATTACTGGATGCACCTCTGCAAAAAGATGTATTATTTGGTGTTAAAGCTGAGGAGGTATTAAAGAAAATGGAGGAAAAGGCAAAATCAATGCAAACAGTGAAAGATTTCCTACAGGTACAACCTCCACGTTTCAGTAGAAATTGGCCTTCAAAAAATTGGTCCTTTCCAGCCACGGACAGACCCTAAAGAGGTAGATACAGGCACCCGAGGAGTAGAGGGCAATCTCAAGGATCGTTTAGAGGCAGACAATGGCAAGCACCTACCCAAAGAGGTAGTGAGGATAGTTCACAGCCATTCAGAAAGCAGAACCAATGACTTTCCCCTTGGCATGTCAAGCAAGGCTCAAATGGCAGCACCTTTAGGTGGAAAACTGGCATTATTTTCGAAAAATTGGCATATTGTCACAAAAGACAAATGGATCCTGGACATTATAGACAGAGGCTACAGATTCCACTTTCACACCCTTCCAAAAATGAGAGGCATGCCAAACCTGCCACACAATCAAAGGGCAGAGGCACAAAAACAAATTTCAGATCTCATGGACATGAAAGCTATTCAAGAGGTACCTGCACAAGAACAGGGTCAAGGTTTTTATTCCAGACTATTCCCGGTACCAAGGAAGGGCAAAGATTGGAGACCTATTTTGGACCTATCCATCCTAAACACATTTTTACTCGTGCCAAAATTCAAGATGCTCACATTACAGCAGCTTCTTCCCATGCTGGACAAAGAGTCTTGGCTGGTAACATTGGACCTCAAGGAGGCATACCTGCATGTACCAATCAGACAGGATTGCAGAAGATACCTCAGATTTCTTGCAGGTTCAACACATTATCAATTCTCTGCGTTGCCCTTTGGCTTATCTACTTCGCCCAGAGTGTTCACGAAATGCCTGGCATCAGTAATTGCCTACTGCAGACTGCAAGGGATACAAATATACCAATATTTGGACGACTGCCTGATCCAAGCGGACAGCAAGCACATACTTCTGAAAAATCTGGCTTTTGTAATAAGGTTGTTGAATTCTCTGGGATACACAGTCAACAAAAAGAAATCAAGGCTAATTCCCTCTCAAACAATAATTTTCCTGGGTGCCAACTTGGATACAAACACACAGATGGCCTACCTCACGCCAGAGAAACAAGGGCATCTAACACAATACTTCAGAAAACTGGCAACTTTCACCAGGCTGACTGCAAGGAAAATCCTGCAGGCTCTGGGATTCATGGCATCTTGCATCCTACTAATCCCATGTGCAAAGCTGCATATGAGGAAACTTCAGTGGTACCTGAAAAACCTATGGTCTCAGCACAGCCACAGCTTGCAAACAATAATACCACTAATTCCATGTCTTCAAAAGGAATTTCTGTGGTGGGCTCAAGCATGCCAAACAAACACAGGTCTCCCATTCTGCAAGCCTCAAGCAAGTCAAACCATCACAACAGACGCCTCGGATTACGCCTGGGGGGCGCACATGACAGATCGGTGCATTCAGGGCAGATGGTCCCAAAAGGAAAAACACCTACACATCAATCAAAAGGAAATGCTAGCAGTAATAAATGCTATTATAGCTTTCAGAGACCTGCTGCATCCAGGCCAGCTATTGATAAGGACAGACAACACCACAGTAATGTGGTACATAAACAAACAGGGAGGAACCCACTCATACCCCCTATGCAGGCTAGCCATGTCTCTTTGGAACAGGGCTCTGGAATTGCAAATCGAGCTTCAAGCACAGTTCCTGCCAGGCAAGGAAAACATGCTGGCAGACAACCTAAGCAGAAATATGACAGATCCACACGAATGGAAGTTGCATCCTCAAGTTTTTTCGAAGATAATTCAAGCATGGGGAAGGCCAGACATAGATCTCTTTGCCTCCCACAAAAATCACCAATTGACAAAATTCTGCTCAAGGACCTTTCATCCACAGGCCTGGAAAGTGGACGCACTCTCTTTCAGTTGGACAACAATGACAGTATATGCCTTTCCACCTCTTCCTCTGCTGCCCAAAGTTCTATTAAAAACCAGAGCAGACAGACCAAAGATGATTCTCATCGCTCCAGACTGGCCAAGGCCACACTGGTACCCACTCCTGAGGAGCCTAACGCATTCCCCACCATGGATCCTGCCTCTAATGCCTCTTCTACTGACTCAGCACAACTTCAAAACCATTCACAGTCAGCTGAAAACACTCAATCTAGCCGCATGGAAGATTCCTTAAAATCACAACAGACCCTACTCTCCAAGGAGGTACAGGATGTTATTTTGGAGGCCAGAAGGCCTTCTACTGACTTTGCCTCCTTTTGAGCCAGCTGCCTCAACAGAACTGCAATATTTGTCCTGGAAAACAGCCTTCCTGCTGGCTATCACCTCAGCTCGCAGGGTTTCGGAGCTACAAGCCCTCATGGCTGTGCAGCCTTTCATCATTTTCCATCAGGACAGAGTTTCCTTACGAACCAATCCTTCCTTTATGCCAAAGGTAGTATCCAGGGTAGCCTTGAATCAGGCTATCCACTTGCCTACCTTTTACCCCAATCCTCAAAACAAAGGGGAGAGACTACTACATTCCTTGGACATTCACAGACAACTACGTTATTATTTGGACAGAACAAAGCCTTTCAGAAAATCAGAGCAACTCTTTGTGTCCTATGCTACAGGGGCTCAAGGGAAGCCTATTTCCAAACAGACAATCTCAAAATGGATAGCCCACTGCATACGTTTTTGTTACTCTCTTCATGGTAAAACTGTACCTGCAGGCATCAGGTCTCACTCCACAAGGGCCACCGCTACCTCTGCAGCTTTCCTCAGGGGGGCTTCCTACCAAAGATATTTTGGAAGCTGCCACTTGGAGTTCTGTGCATACTTTCTCCAAGCACTATCATCTGCCTTTATACTCCAAATCTAGAGCAGGTTTTGCCACTGCAGTTTTGCAGGGCATCCTGGCTCCTCCTAGTTACACCTAGTGCCTACCACCCCTTTTTTAGCTTTGGTATTCTACCTATCTGTTATGACTGCAGCTGTATGCACGATGAACGTAGTACAGTTTTGTACCTACCATAAATGTAGATGTTCGAGTGCTAATACAGCTGCAGTCTAGGTTTCCCTCCCTCCTTCCCCTCTGGAACAGGCCTAATGGCTAACACTTCCTCATACAACCTGATTGGGGTATTCTTTTATGGTGTATTTGCTTGCAACTAATGTTTTTTGATTATACTGTATTGCATTATTACATAAATTTATGTATTGCCTTCCTTCTGGGGGCACCTGACATCTGGGGCAAGAAAAACTGAAGAAAATGGCGTCAGCTGGTTGTTTTATACCCCTGTCGCACTGACGTCAGGGAAGAAGCGACGACAACCGACGCCGGACCTAGACTTTGGAATTCGGCCGACCGAGGACCCACCTGACGGCAGGAAAACCCATCTGTTATGACTGCAGCTGTATTAGCACTCGAACATCTACATTTATGGTAGGTACAAAACTGTACTTTTGCAGTCATCTGCGAACTTGGTCAGCTACAGTCCTTCCGTGTTGGCCTGTACCTCCAAGAAATATATACCGAACAAGAGAGGTCCCAGGACTGAGCCTTGTGGGACGCCACTTGTAACTGGTTTGGAGTCTGACATGGCTCCTGCAATTCTAACCATGTGGGTTCTGTCCTTGATCCAGTTTGCAACCCATCTAGTGACATAGGGGTTTATATTTAAGCTGGTGAGCTTATCTATAATGCCCGAGTGGGGTATTGTATCGAAGGCTTTTGCGAGGTCCAGGTACGCTATGTGGACCACCTTCCCCTCGTCAATGGCCTTGGTGACTGTTTCAAAGAAATCGACCAGGTTTAAGAGGCAGGATCTGCCCTGCTTTGCAGACCAAGCTAGTCAGGCTTATGGGGCGATAGTTTCCAGGATCCGTTGAGGCACTACCTTTGTGGAGAGGGACCACTGTTGCTGTACGCCACTCTTTGGGTACATATCCTGTAGTAAGGCTGAGATTGAACAGTAGTTTTATGTTTGGGTTTAGCTCTTCTTGGAGTTCATGTAGGACGCAGCCCAGGACACCGTCTGGTCCCATTGATGCTGTGTTTTTTGCTTTGGAGAGGGCGGCTCTTACCTGAGCATCTGAGATGTCAGGGGGGGGCAGAACTCTGCTGGGATAGATATTTGCCCTTTTGGTGGGGGGGGGGGTTGCGCCAAACCTGTCAGCTAGGATGTTGGCAATGTCTGTGGGTTCGGTGTATTTTTTGTAATTTTGGACTAATTCTGAACATATCTGGGAATTCCCACCCAGGTTCCTAACATAACCAAAGAAAGCCTTGTGATTATCCTTAATGTCCTGTGCAATTTTTCTCTTGAAGCTGGCCTTAGACGATTTTATGAGTGCCCGTAGTTTTTTGCTAATACTGATCAGAGATGCCTTCCCTTTTTGGTATTTTGCTCTATCATGTAGTAGCTTTCTCCTTCTATTGTATAGTTTGTTTATGGCTGGGGTCCACCAGACAGGACGTCTGCCTTTGGAAGATTGAGTCTTGGTTTTATTTTGGATTGCATGATCCATGCATTCCTGAAGGTGTTCATAGAATGCGTTTATAAAGGATTCTGCGGTCTGGGCCGTATTTTCCACAGGCCCGGGGGCTTTGAAGGATTCCACCTCTGTTTTGAGGAGTGTGAAATTTGCTTTAGAGAAGTTTTTCACTGTGGTTTTCTGGGCAGGGGGTGGGGTCGGGATGTGAATATCCAGTGAGATTAGTTTATGGTCTGATCTTACCAGTGAGGGATACACTTCTGGTCTGGAGCATAGAGTCCCCATGTTGGTGATGATCAGATCCAATATGTTTTCCCCTCTTGTGGGAGTGGTAACAAGTTGTTCCATAGCATTTGAGTTTATAAATTCTAGGAACCTTTGGGCTAGGGTGTTGGAGCTAGAGTAATGCTCCCAGTCTATATTTGGGTAGTTGAAGTCGCCCAATATAATGGTGTTTGGAGAGACCTTCATATTTTCCAGTGTTCTCAGGAAGGCCGAGTGGGGTTCCTGGGTTTGGGAGGGTGGTCTGTAGCAGGCTATAAACTGGAAGGCAGTTTTACCCACTGTTAGTTGCACATGGATAGTCTCTGATGCTTTGTGCTGTGCCACCAACCTGGAGGTGTGGGTATCTTTGACGAATATTGATACTCCCCCTCCTTTTGTGGTTCAGTTCAAGTTTTGGGGCCGAAAAGCATGGTATGAGGTATAACCTGGTAGTGCTGGGGTGCTCTCGGGAGCCTTGAACCAGGTTTCTGTTACTGCACAGATATCGATGTTCTCCATGCTAAGGAGAGTTTCGAGTGCGTGCATCTTGAGGTTTAGACTTCTTATCCCTTGTGATACCTATGGAGGTGGGTTTGTCTTTTGAGCCTTGTCTAAAAAAGGCACTATGGGGCTAGCAAGAGCCTTTGCCGATATCCGAAAGCCCAGGGGTGACAGGTGCAAGCCGTCCCTAGCGAAGCATCGTGGCTTGTCAAGCATGTCATCCCAGGCTGACAGGCATTGGATCCCCTTTGAATGACACCAATACTTAAGCCAATTGTTGAAATTGATCATCTTGTCTTCATATTGTGGCATCATTCTTGGTGAGGGTAAGATGCTACTCAAGGTCAGGGTCATACCGGCCTGGGCTACATGCTCAGAGAGCTCATCTATGTCTCTCTTCATGTAGTCCAGGGAGGTACGTCTCAGGTCATTCACAACAGCATGGACAATGACTGAGTCATATTTGTACTTGCCTTGGAGTGACCTGAGTGCTTGTGTTATGTGGTGAATCCTAGCGCCCGACAGGCAGCTCACCGTGACCTTCTCCTTGTTCAGCCTGGTGAGCGGGACGTCAGTGTGCCTGATGATAGAGTCACCTATTACAAGTGTATCAGGTGTGTTGTTTACCCTTAAGGGCTGTGACTGTTCGGCACACTGGCTTTGTGAGCTATGTGTTGCACGTGTTTTGTTTTGGAGTAGTGGTTGCTTGGGTGTCTGCTTTGGAGGTCTCTGCTGCTTAGGCAGATTTTTATTTAGAGCCTCCGAGTATGTTTTTGTGTGTTAGTGTTTGGTTTGCTGTCGTGGTAGGTCTATGTGAGACTGGAATTGTAGTGAGTGTGGTTTCCTTCTCCTCCTGACTGGTTACGCCAGTACTGAGTTGAGAGAGCTTAGCCTCCAGTTTGGCTATATGGTTGCATCTCTCACATGTGTTGGAATTTGTTGGGAGGAGGAGAGGGTTGTCTGTGTACATGAGGCAGTTGTAACATTGCCTCAAGATTCCCTGATTCACCAGCTGGACCAGAGAGGAGATTGACAGCTGACCTTTGGACATGCTAGAATAGTGTTGGGAATTCCTTTATAATTGAAAAAAAGGGCCAATGGGGAACAAGGTACTCAAGGGGAGTTTGTGAGGGTGTAGTGCTTTTAATTTTTTAGTGCTGACTTATATAATTGCTTTAGTGAGCAAGTGCCAGGTAACTTAAATGCAATGTGTTAGAGGTAACTTAAATGCAAAAATGACAAACAGTAACTTTCTTTCAAGTGAAACAAGGAAATAAGTACAGTAAGCAATGCAGGTATCACTAGGGATCCAGAGTTTTATCTCCTGTGGCAGAAAATATTCTATCAAGAGTTCCATGTACTTGTAGCTGCACTCCAAATTAATATTCTGCCATTTTGCCAGTAAATCAGAATATTTATCACTATATGTAGGCATGCGGAGAATCCGCAAGCCTCTAGGTATAATCCTGAAGCGTAAGCAAGCCTCAAAGTGCATGCATTACCATTGCAGGCATTTCAAACTAAACAAGTCTCTTTCCAGTTCATGACACTTTGTATAAAACATTTCTGTTAGAGTCTTTCATATTACCTTTCTTTGAAGGCTGCAAACAGAGAGAGCGAAGGGGATTAACATTAAAGTTCATCAACCCTTTTCCTCATTCTTGAGTGCACTTCAGAGCCATTAAATTCGGGCGATAATCAAGCTCCAGGTCACATATTGCGATTCAATTCTGCCATGTGTCTTGTGATGTAGAATAAACAAACAACTAATAAATGAAACAACACAAAGAGAACTGAAGACCCTTCTGTAGATAAGGAAAGTTATTTCCAAAAGCGCTCATCTTGTGTTTAAGTAAATTTTATGTTTTATGCCGTGCTGACCCCTCTGTGATTTCCATCCAGTCTGACAATATGTTTATGGTTTGGTACATCAATAGACAAGGGAGAACATGACCATATCCATTTTGTCAGGAGACCATGAGAGTATGGCAATGGGCAAATTCTTCCCATTGTTTTCTGATAGTAACGCACAGACCTGAAAAGGTTAATGTGCTTCTGGGCAAACTGAGCAGGTCAATTCTGTTGCCGTATGAGTGGTCTGTCTTTCAGTTGCTGGTGCCAACCTTGCAGGGATCTTTCTGCCTTATACTTGCACAAGTGCAGCAGTTATTTGCTGTCATCCTTCCACAGGGTCAGTCACAAGAGATGCTGTAGTCCACAGTTGGTGTTTGGGTCTCCTCTTTGCTTTCCCACCAGTACTAGTCCTAACACCTAACAATATTCATTCAGAAAGCCACAAGGTGGAATACCAGGATGAATGTCATTGCTCATTTCTGGCTTCAACAGGTTTGGTTTCCCTTCTTTGGCCTCATTTGATACACCCTCCCTGGATGCTGGATTCCAGTCTGAATCTCCTGAGTCACCCATCAGGGATTCCTTTACTAGATCTACAAACCCTAAAGTTAACTGCATGGTTTCTTCAGATGTTCTTTGTGTTTCACTGTTGCAGTCATCACATTTGGGTTATCTGCTTGCAGTAGCCCTCAGTCGGTCTGATTAACAAAGTCTTGGGTCCTGCGTCGGTTGCTGTCTCTTCCTTGGCGTCAGATCGTCAGGGGTATAAAACATGCAACCAACCCCATTACATCAGTCTTTCTTGCTGTGCAGTGCCCGAAGCAGAAGCAGTTCGCAAGTGCCGGTTGGCCGACTCCTGAAATTTTTGTTTTCCAGTTTCAGAACCAAAGTCTTCAACTAAAAGATAAGTACCCCGTTGGGGAAACTTTTTCTTGCTCTAAACCGATGTCAGTAAAAGTAAATAATTGCATTTCTTGTGGAAAGCAAATACCTCATAAAGATTTTTATTCGTACTGTATTCCTTGCCTAGGCCCTGACCACGACGTACCTCACTGTCTATTTTGTGCCTTATTTAACCCACGAACTATCCGTCATCGGTATATTTTCGCTTTGAAATACTTTGGTGCTCAGTTCAATTATCTTGATATGTCTTCAGTAAGCCAATCCGACTACCGACATTCCGAAAAAACGCAAAGATAAAGACAGACAGGCCGCCTAGGTCCAAAGCTGCCGACTACACTTCTCCTAAGCCAGTTGGCAGTTCTCCCGTACTCAGTGAGGCACTTTTGCAGCCCCTGATAACCCACTACTTCAGATTCGCAGGCCTCTACTGAGACCCATTCAGAGTCCAGAATGCCGTGAGATGCTTTAACTGTGGAACCTGTGGATGTCTCTACCTTGGATGGGTCCGGAGCCGCTGTGCAGGCACCGGCTTCTGAGGGTGTATTCAGGCCTACTGACTTGCATATTAAACCAATGCCATCTTCTTCTTCAAGGCCTAAAACTAGATGCCCAGACCACATGGTCAGGCCTCTATGCCTAAAAAACAAATGATAAAAATGGCTGAAGACCTTATTACTTTAATCAGGGGAAGCCATCCTTCCCCCTCTAAGAGATCTAAGACTGAGTTTGCTTATGATACTTCTGACCAGGATTTTGAAATTTTTGTTTCCTCTGATGACCAGGATTTACCATTATCTACCTATGAGGATTCTGATGCTGAGGACTCTATTCCCTCTGCCCCCCCCCCAGAGGATTTCTCTTTTGCTGAAAGCTTCATACTCTCAGGGAGCATTTTCGTTGGTAAAGTCAGGATTTCTCTGATTCTAAAAAGAGGCCTAGGGATTTCTTACTCCTGCCCCAGCACAGGCCTTTAGTCATACCTCCTGTACTGGACATTGTTGATGATGGCTTTTCGGAATCTAGCTTGACACCTGACTCTACCTCCTACTCCCAGAAAACCTGATAGATATTGCAGGGTTCCTGACTCTCACAAGTTCCTTTTCAAAAATCCTACTGCATATCCTGAGACCATTTCATAGGGACCCAAGGGCACTAAAGCTACTACTGCCAAAAATCCTACCCCCTCAGATAGAGACTCCAGGGCGCTGGATAGATGGGGTAAGAAGGTATACACTTCTGCAACTTTGGCCATTAGGGCCTTAAACTGCCAGTTTCGTATGTTAAAGTATCAGCAGCATATTATTGGATTGCTTAAACAGAAAATTATGTTGATTCCTGATTGTGCTGAAAATAAGGATTTACAGGATTTAATGCATTCTGCTGAACAAGTTGGAAAACATACTTTGCAATGTGGTTTTGATTAACTAGAGGCATCTTGCAGGGCTGCTGTAACTGGATCAGTACTTAGAAGGCATGCTTTACTTAAGGAGCAATCCTTGCGAGATCATGTTCAAGCTAAATTACTGGATGCTCCCTTAAATCAGGACCGCCTGTTTGGCAACAAGGCAGAAGAAGTTCTTAAAAGGATGGAGGAAAAAGCTAAATCTATGCAAACTGTTAGTAGACATTGGCCTTCTAAGAAATGGTCCTTTCCTGCCTCTTCCAGACCTCAGTCCAAACCCAGATCCAGCAGAGCACCCAGGGGACGTGCAGGACTAAGCAGTGGGGGGCCACCACTTCCAAATCTGGGAGTAATAATACTCCCCCCTATGGTAAACTGTCTCAGTGACTTATTTAAAAAATTCCAAGCACTTCTCAACTGACTGCCCTTTTGGGGGGAAAGATTGCTCTTCATGCAAAGAACTGGGCACTCATTACCCAGGACAAATGGGTTTTAAATATAGTGTCCCAAGGATACAGATTTCACTTCTACATGTTACCATCACCAAGCGGGTGGCCAGATCTACCCCAAAATCAGTGAGCAGAGGCCCAAAAGCAAGTACTCTCTCTCTCAAGCATAGGGGTATTCAGTTGGTACCAGAAGAGGAAAAGGGACAAGGTCTTTACTCAAGACTTTTCCTGGTACCCAGAAAAGACAATTCATGGCGTCCTGTCCTGGACCTGTCTACTCTAAATACCTTTTTGGTGATTCCAAGATTAAAAATGCTGACTCTTCACCAGTTGCTTCCTATGCTAGGCAAAGATGCCTGGTTGGCAACACTAAATTTAAAGGAAGCATACCTGCACAATCCCAATCAGGGAATCTTGCAGAAGATACCTACTCTTCAAAGCAGGCTACACGCACTATCAGATGTTCTTTGTGTTTCACTGTAGCAGTCATTACATTTGGGGAATCTGCTTGCAGGTAACCCTTAGTCGGCCTGATTAACAAAGTCTTGGGTCCTGCGTCGGTTGCTGTCCCTTCTTCCATGACATCAGGTCATCAGGGGTATAAAACATGCAGCCGACGCCATTACATCAGTCTTTCTTGCCATGCGCTTCCCGAAGCAGAAGCATTTCACAAGTGCCGGTCGGCCGACTCCTGAAATTTTCGTTTTCGAGTTTCAGAACCGAAGTCTTCAACTAAAGCTAAGTATCCATTTGGGGAAACTTTTTCTTGCTCATTACCGATGTCAGTAAAAGTTAATAATTGCATTACTTGTGGTAAGCAAATATCTCATAAAGATTTTCATTCGTACTGTATTCCTTGCCTAGGCCTTGACCACGACATACCTTGTCAGTTTTATGCTTTATTTAATCAGTGCACTATCCATCGTCGGTATATTTTCGCCTCCAAATATTTCGGTTCTCTGTTTAATTATCCAGAAATGTCATCGATTAGCCATCCGTCTACCGGGATTCTGAAAAAATGCAAAGATAAAGACAGACAGGCCGCCGAGGTCCAAAACTGCCGACCATGCTTCTCCTAAGCCAGTTTGCCGGTACTCAGTGAGGCTCTTTCGCAGCCCCTGATACCCCCTACTTCTGATTCGCAGGCCTCTACTGAGACCCATTCAGAGTCCAGTATGCCGCAAGATCCTTCAACTATGGAACCCGCAGATGTCTCTACGTTGGATGTATCCGGAGCCGCTGTGCAGGCACCAGCTTCTGAGGGTGTATTCAAGCCTACGGACTTGCATATTAAACTGACTCCTCCTTCTTTACTTACGACTAAATCTCGATCCATGCCTAAAAAAAAAGACGCCCAGGCCACATGCTCAGGCCTCTATGCTTAAAAAACAAATGATCAGAATGGCTGAAGATCTAATAACTCTAATCAGGGGTAGCCAACCCCCCCCCCCCCCCACACTTCTGAGAGGCCTAGGACTGAAGTTGATTATGAATCTTCTCATCAGGATTCTGTTTTTTCTGATTCTTCGGATGATCTGGATTTGCCCTTAGCTACTTATGAAGATTCTGATGCAGAGGACTCCCATTTCCTCTGATTCCCCTCCTGAGGATTTTTCTTTTGGGGAAACGTTACATACTGTAAGGGAGCATTTCCACTGGGAAAGCCATGATTTTTCTGATTCAAAAAAGAAGCTTAGGGATTTCCTTCTACTACCCTCAGCATAGGCCTTTAGCTATTCCTCCTGTACTAGACATTGTTGATGCTTTCTCGGAATCTAGTTTGGCCCCTGATTCCCTGCCTCCTGTTCCCAGAAAACCTGACGTACTACAGGGTCCCTGAGTCCCACAAGTTCCTTTTTAAAAATCCTATTGCAGATCCAGAGACTAATTCACAGTGGCCTAAGGCATTAAGGCTTCTACTGCTAAAAATCCTACCCCTTCTGATAGAGACTCCAAGGTGCTGGATAGATGGGGTAAGAAGGTTTACACTTGGCCATTAGGGCTTTAAACTGCCAGTTTCATATGTTAAAGTATCAGCAACATGTTATTGGACTGCTTAAACAGAAAATGATGTTGATTCCTGACTGTGTGGAAAACAAAGAATTACAGGATTTAATGCATTCTGCTGAACAAGTTGGAAAACATACTTTGCAATGTGGTTTTGATTCATTAGGGGCCTCTTGCAGGGCTGCTTTTACTGTCTGTGCTCAGAAGGCATGCTTGGCTCAAAGGGCAGTCTTTGCCTGATCTTGTTAAAACTAAATTGTTGGATGCTCATTTAAATCAGGACCGCCTGTTTGTTAACAAGGCTGAGGAAGTTCTTAAAACGATGGAAGATAAAGCTAAATCTATGCAAACTGTTAAAGATTTTTTACAAGTTCAGCCTCCTAGATTTAGTAGGCACTGGCCCTCTAAGAATGGATCCTTTCCAGCCCCTTCCAGGTCTTCTCAAGCCAAACCCAGACACAGCAAAAACCCCAGGTTTCAGTTCCAGGGGAGAGACAGAACTAAGCAGTCTGGGACCTCCATATCCAAATCTGGGAATAATAAGACTCCCCCCTATGGTAAACTGTCTCAATGACTTCCTTTTAAAATTTCCAAGCACTTATCAACTGACTGCCCTTTTGGGGAGAAAATTGCTCTTCATGCAAAGAATTGGGAACTCGTTACCCAGGACAAATGGGTTTTAAATATAGTGTCCCAGGGATAAAGATTTCACTTCCACACGTTGCCAACACCAAGCGGGTGGCCGGACCTACCTCCAAATAAGTGGGCAGAGGCCCAAAGACATGTACCTTCTCTCTTAAGCATGGGGGCTATTCAACTGGTACCAGAAGAGGAAAAGGGACAAGGTTTCTACTCGAGACTTTTCCTGTTACCCAGAAAAGACAATTCTTGGCATCCTAACCTGGACCTGTCTATTCTAAACACCTTTTTGGAGATTCCAAAATTCATAATGCTGACTCTTCACCAATTACTTCCTATGCTAGGCAAAGATGCCTGGTTGGCAGCACTAGATTTAAAAGAAGCATACCTGCACATCCCAATCAGAGAATCTTGCAGAAGATACCTACGCTTCAAAGCAGGCTGCACGCACTATCAGATGTTCATCGTGTTACCATGCTGCAGTCATCACACTTGGGTTATCCTGCTGTCAGGCGGTCCCGCAGTCGGCCAGAGTTCCAAAGTCTTGGTCCGGCGTCGGTTGCTGTCGCTTCTTCCCTGACGTCAGTGCACCAGGGGTATATAAGAGTCATCCGATGCCATTTTCTTCATTCTTTCTTGCCACGCGGTGCCTGAAGCAGAAGCAGTTTGCAAGTGCCGGTCGGTCGACACCTGAGATTTTCTAATCGAATTTCAGTCCGAAGTCTTCAATAAAGCTAAGTACCCCGTTGGGGAACATTTTCTTGCCTCAGTCCGATGTCAGAAAAAGTTAACAATTGCATTTCTTTTGGGAAGCAAATACCTCATAAGGACTTCCATTCTTATTGTATTCCTTGCCTAGGCCCAGACCACGACGTCACAGGTTGTCGGTTTTGTGCTAGGTTTAATAAACGAACTATCAAATGCCGTTTTGACTTCGCACGACATTACTTTGGTAGGAAATTTAATTAAATCATGCCATAGGAGCAGCCGACGACCGGCATGCATATAAAACGCAAGGATAAGGACAGGCAGCCTAGAACCAAGCCACACTCCGAGGCCTATGCTGGGCCTGTCGCCGGCTCTCCAGTTTTCAGTGAGGTGCCTACGCAGCCCCTGAAGACTGCAGAATTGGAACCCCAGACAGCTTCGGATTCTCAAGCGGAGCGCACTAGGCCGTCGCAGCCATCTTCATTAGGCCCTTCCGACACCGGAGCAGAAGGAGATCCCGGTGCAGTATAAACACATTCGGTTGCAGAAGGTGTCTTCAGACCATCTACACTCCACATTAAATCTTATGCAAAGCTTAAAACTCCATTAAAACCAAAAAAGACTGTACATCAGTCTCCAGTTCAAGGCCCCATGCCTAAGAAACAGATGCTTAAGATGGCTGAAGATTTGATTACCCTAATCAGGGGTTCCCATCCCCCTCCAGATAAAAGGCCAAGACAAGAGGAGGATTATGCTTCCTCTGACCAGGTTTCAATTTCCTCAGATTCTTCTGAGGAACAGATTACTCTTTTCCCCCTTATGAAGACTCTGATGCTGAAGACTATTCCCTCAGCATCTCCCCCTGAAGACTACTCCTTTGGGGAAACTTTACATACCATGAGGGAACATTTCCACTGGGAAGGCCAGGACTACTCTGATTCTAAGAAAAGGCTCCGGGAATTCCTTTTACTACCCCAGCACAGACCACTTGCTATCCCTCCAGTTTTAGACATTGTGGATGATGTTTACTTAAGAGTCTAGTCTAAATCCAGACTCTCTACCTCCTGCTCCAGCCAAACCAGACAGGTACTACAGAGTACCTGACTCGCACAAATTCCTTTATAAAAGCCCGGTTTCTGACCCAGAAACAATTTCCCAGGGTCCCAAAGGGGGCTAAAGCTTCTATGGCTAAAAATCCTGTACCCTCTGAAAGGGATTCCAGAGCCCTAGATAGATGGGAAAAGAAGGTATACACCTCAGCTACTCTGGTTATGAGAGCATTAAATTGTCAGTTTCACATGCTGAAATATCAGCAATTCCTAATGTCTCAATTAAAATAAAAAATAAGCACACATTCTGAACAGTCTGAATTCAAGGAAATGCAGGATCTGTTGCATGCAGCTGAACAGGTGGGCAAACATAATTTACAATGTGGATTTGATTCATTGGAAGCTTCCTGTAGAGCAGCTGTTACTGGGTCTGTCATACGTAGACATGCTTGGTTAAAAGAACAAACCCTACCTGATCATGTTAAAGCAAAATTATTGGATGCACCTTTACAGCAGGATGTCTTATTTGGTGTCAAAGCAGAAGAGGTTTTAAAGAAAATGGAGGATAAAGCAAAGTCTATGCAGACGGTCACGGATTTTTTACAGGAACAACCCCCTCGTTTCAGCAGAAATTGGCCAACAAAAAACTGGTCCTTTCCAGATTCTGACAGATCACAGAGGGGCAAATACAGACGCCCAAGGGGCAGAGGTCAGTCACAAGGCCCTTACAAACCTCGCCAATGGGGTGCCGCTACCCAGAAAGGAGGAGAAGACAGGCCCCAAGCTAGCAGAAGACAAACATAATGGCTTAACCCTCAAACTACCAAGAAAATCTCTCTTGGCAGCTCCCTTGGGAGGAAAATTAGCACTTTTTGCAGACAGCTGGCACATCATCACAAAAGACAAATGGGTCCTAAACATTGTCTCACAAGGATACAGATTCCACTTTCACACCTTGCCAAGGATAAAAGGAATGCCAAACCTGCCACCAAATCAGTGGGCAGAGGCACAAAAACAAATTACAGCTCTAATGGACATGAGAGACATTCAACAGGTACCTACGCAGGAGCAAGGACAAGGATTTTACTCAAGACTCTTTCTAGTCCCCAGAAAGGACAAAGCATGGAGACCCATTCTGGATCTTTCAGTTCTGAACACCTATCTGCAAGTACCAAAATTCAAGATGCTAACACTACAGCAGCTTCTTCCCATGCTGGGCAAGAAGGCTTGGCTAGTAACGTTGGATCTCAAGGAGACATACCTGCATGTCCCTATCAGACAAAATTGCAGAAGATACCTCCGCTTCATTGTAGGTTCAACCCATTGTCAATTCTCTGCACTGCCCTTTGGCTTATCTACTGCGCCCAGGGTCTTCACAAAATACCTGGCACCAGTAATTGCATACTGCAAACAAAGAGGAATTCAAATATACCCATACCTGGACGACTGCCTTAATTCAAGCAGAAAGCAAGGACAGTCTTTTAAAGCATCTGGCGTTTGTCAAACACCTTCTAAGTTGCCTAGGGTACACAGTAAACGAAAAGAAATCAAAACTAGTGCCCTCACAAAACATAATATTCCTAGGTGCCAGCTTGAATACAACGGCCCAGATGGCTTACCTCACGCCAGACAGGCAACAACAGCTGACTCAGTACTTCAAAATAAAATGGCAATAAAGACCCAACTCCCTGCAAGAAAAATTCTGCAGGCCTTGGGATTCATGGCATCTTGCATACTACTAATACCATTTGCAAAACTGCATATGAGGAAATTTCAGTGGTACCTGAAAAGCGTATGGACTCAGCACAGCCACAGCTTGGAAACAATGATACCACTCATTCTCTGCGTTCAACAGGAGTTTCTATGGTGGGCACAGGCATGTCACCTCAACAAGGGTCAGCCTTTCACCTTACCCACAGCCAGGCAAGCTATAACAACAGATGCATTGGACTATGCCTGGGGACAACACATGGCAGGACAGTGCATTCAGGGCAAATGGACTACATATCAAAGGCATCTGCATATCAGTCAAAAAGAAATGCTAGCTGTACAGAATGCCCCAACAGCTTTCAAGGACCTCTACACCCAGGACAACTAATAATAAAGACAGACAATACCACAGTAATGTGGTACATAAGCAAGGGGGCACACATTCCTACCCTCTATGCAGGCAAGCAATGACCTTGTGGAACACAGCACTGTCTTACCAAGTTCAACTACAAGCACAATTCCTGCCAGGAAAGAAAAACACATTGGCAGACAACCTAAGCAGAAACATCATGGATCCCCACGAGTGGAAACTAGATCCACAAGTATTTGCAATGATAACTCAAAAATGGGGACGCCCAGACATAGATCTGTTTGCCAACCCCCAAAACTACCAACTTCAAAAATTTTGCGCAAGGACATTCCACCCACAAGCTTGGAAAGTGGACACCCTCTCATTCAGTTGGAAAACATTAACAGTGTATGCCTTTCCTCCACTGCCTCTTCTAGCAAAGGTGCTGCTGAAAGTCAGATTAGAGAGGCCACAAATGATACTCATTGCACCAGACTGGCCACGCCAGCACTGGTATCCAATTCTAAGGAACATGGCCCACGACCCACCATGGATTTTACCACAAATTCCTCACATGCTCACCCAGCGAGACAATCAGATTCTACACAGCCAGCTCAAGACTTTAAACCTGGCTGCATGGCAAATTACCTAAACAACCAGTCAACACCTCTATCCAAAGCTGTTATGGATGTCATTCTGGAGGCCAGGAGGCCCAGCACCAGGAAAGCCTATTCAGACAAATGGAAAAGATTTTGCGCCTGGAACCAGGCTAAAGGCCAAAATCCCCTTGATCCAAACATTCCTCAAATTCTACAATATTTAACTGAGATGTTGCACAAATGACTCTACTTTTCATCTTTTAATATCCACGCCTCAGCAATTTCAGCTCATTACAACACGGATCCTCCTTTATTTTCACATCCACTCCTAAGACAGTACCTCAGAGGGGCTAAGAACATAACACCGTCCAGGAGAGCACCAACACCTACTTGGGATCTCAACTTTGTTCTGGAAAAGCTTACACTGCCGCACATTGAACCAGCTTTTTCAGCTGATTTAAAGTTTCTTTCATGGATAACTGCCCTGCTGCTAGCAATAACTTCAGCTAGAAGAGTCTCAGAGCTACAGGCACTAATGGCAGTGGAGCCTTTCCTAATTTTTCATCAAGACAGAGTCTCTCTATGAACTAACCCTCCCTTTATTTACCCACCTTTTTTTCCAAACCCCCGTAACAGAGGAGAAAGACTCCTGCACTCTTTGGACATTCACAGGCAATTACATTACTACTTGGATAAAACTAAGGCTTTCAGAAAATCTGACCAGCTCTTTGTAGCCTATGCTGCATGATCACAAGGAAAAGCCATCTCAAAACAGACCATTTCAAAATGGATAGGACATTGCATACGTTTCTGCTACACACATCATGGGAAACCGGTACCTGCTAGCATTAGGTCCCACTCCACCGGGGCTGCAGCTACATCAGTAGCCTTTCTCAGGGGGGTGCCAACCAAGGATATTCTGGAAGCTGCAACTTGAAGTTCAGTGCACACCTTCACCAAACACTATCACTTAATTCTATATTCTAAGACTAGAGCTGGCTTTGCCACTGCAGTTTTGCAGGGCCTACTAGCTTCTTCTAACCCTGTTTAACTCCACCACCCATCCTTAGCTTTGGGATTCAACCCAAGTGTGATGACTGCAGCAGGGTAAACACGATGAACATAGTACAGTTTTGTACCTACCATAAATGTAGATGTTCGAATGTTCACCCTGCTGCAGTCCAGGTTACCCTCCCTCCATCCCCTCTGACCTAGCTGAACCTTTCTATACCTTTATATCTGATGCAACCTTTGTGGTGTATTTGCTTGTAGCTGAAGGTATTCTTTGTAATTTCATTACATGTTTTATTGGCAATAGGTAGTGACCACCTACTGGGGGGCACCTGACATCTGAGGCAAGAAAAACTGAAGAAAATGGCGTCGGATGCCTCTTATATACCCCTGGCGCACTGATGTCAGGGAAGAAGCGACAGCAACTGACGCCGGACCAAGACTTTGGAACTCTGGCCGACTGCAGGACTGCCTGACGGCAGGATAACCCATGTGTGATGACTGCAGCAGGGTGAACACTCGAACATCTACATTTATGGTAGGTACAAAACTGTACTTTCTCTGCACTGCCCTTTGGCTTATCTATTGCGCCCAGGGTATTCACAAAGTACCTAGCTCCAGTTATTGCATTTTGCAGGCAAAGAAATATTCAAATATAGCCATACCTGGACGATTGTCTAATTCAGGCAGAAAGCCATGACATAAATGTTCATTGTGTTTCACTGTTGCAGTCATTACAATTGGGTTATCCTGCTGGCAGGTTACCCGCAGTCGGCCTGAATTCCAAAGTCTAGGTCTGGCGTCGGTTGCTGTCGCCTCCTCCCTGATGTCAGTGCGCCAGGGGTATAAAAGATGCAGCAGACGCCATTTTTCTTCAGTCTTTCTTGCCGTGCGGTGTCTGAAGCAAAAGCAGTTCGCAAGTGCCGGTCGACCGATTCCTGAGATTTTCAAGTTCGAATTTCAGATTCAAAGTCTTCATTAAAAGCTAAGTTCCCTGTTGGGGAAACTTTTTTCTTGCTCCAGACTGATGTCAGAAAAAGTTAATAATTGTATTTCTTTTGGGAAGCAAATACCTCATAAGGATTTTCATTCTTACTGTATTCCTTGCCTAGGCCCTGACCACGACGTTGCTAGTTGTCGGTTTTGTGCTAGATTTAACCAACGCACTATTAAGCGTCAGTTCGACTTTGCATTTCATTACTTTGGCAGACGATTTAGTTATATAATGCCGTTGGAACCGCCGACTACCGGAGTTTACAAAAAATGCAAAGAAAAAGAAAAGGACAGGCATCCGAAGTCCAAACCAGAAGACAAGGTTTCTTCTAGGCCAGTCGCCGGTTCTCAGTGAGGCGCTTTCGCAGCCCCTGACAACCGCTACTTTAGAGCCACAGGCCGATACCGATTCCCACGTGGAGTCAACCACGCCTACAGAAACTCAAGGTATTGGACCTTCGGAAACCATTCCCTCAGATGGGTCCGGAGCTGCTGAGCAGGCATCGGCTTCTGAGGGCGCTTTCAAACCTACACAATTATATGTTAAAACGACTTCAGCTTCAAAGGCAAAAACTAAAGCAGCTTTAAAGACAAAGAAACAAGTACAACCCCCCATGGGCAGACTTCCATGCCTAAAAAAACAGATGCTCAAAATGGCCGAAGACCTGATTACTTTGATCAGGGGTTCTCATCCCCCTCCTGACAAGAGGCCTAGGCAAGAGATAGAATATCAGTCTTCAGATCAGGTTTCCATTTCATCTGATTCCTCTTCTGATCAGCATTACTCTCTTCCTCCTTGAGGATTCTGATGATGAAGAATCTATCCCCTCAGCTTCTCCTCCTGAGGATTATTCTTTTGGGGAAACGCTGCTTACCATGAGGGAGCATTTCCACTGGGAGAGCCAAGATTATTCAGAATCTAAGAAAAGGCTCAGAGACTTTCTTTTACTGCCTCAGCACAGGCCCCTTTCTGTCCCACCTGTGCTAGACATTGTAAATGATGTATTTTCGGAGTCAAGTCTGACTTCAGACTCCTTACCTCCAGCTCCTGTTAAGCCAGACAGATACTACAGGGTTCCAGACTCCCACAAATTTCTTTTTAAAACCCCTGCTGCTGACCCAGCGACTATCTCTCAGGGTCCCAAGGGGGTCAAGGCTTCCACTGCAAAAAACCCTAGATTCCAGGGCACTGGACAGATGGGGTAAAAACATTTACACTTCTGCTACCTTGGCTATAAGGGCTTTAAATTGTCAGTTTCATATGCTTAAATATCAGCCATACATAATGTCACTGCTTAAACAGAAAATGTCGACAAATTCTGAATGTGCAGAAAATAAAGAAATGCAGGATTTATTGCATGCAGCTGAACACGTTGGAAAGCATACTTTACAATGTGGATTTGATTCTTTGGAGGCCTCCTGCAGAGCCGCTGTTACGGGTTCTGTCATTAGGAGGCATGCTTGGTTAAAGGAACAGAATCTGCCTGATCATGTTAAAGCAAAATTACTAGATGCTCCATTACAGCATGATACCTTGTTTGGTGTTACAGCAGAAGAGGTGTTGAAGAAAATAGAGGACAAAGCCAAATCTATGCAGACAGTCAAGGATTTCTTACAGGTACAGCTTCCAAGATTTAGCAGACACTGGCCTACAAAGAATTGGTCTTTTCCAGTGTCAGACAGGCCACAAAGAGGCAGATACAGACGCATAGAGGCAGATCCCAGCCCCAAGGCTCATACAGGTCTAAACAATGGGGTGCTTCTACTTCCAAAAGCGGTGAAGACAAGCCACAGCCATATAGAAAGTAGTCCCAATGACTTCCCCCTGCCAGCGTCAAGCACTTGTCTACTGGCAGCTCCTTTAGGGGGGAAAACTAGCACTTTTTTCTCAAAACTGGCACCTAATCACCCAGGACACATGGGTCTTGAACATAGTGTCACAAGGTTGCCGGTTCCACGTTCACACCCTGCCAAGGCCAAACGGTATGCCAGACCTGCCAAAAAATCAATGGCCAGAGGCACAAAAACAAGTTACATCCCTCATGGACATGGGGGCCATTCAGCAAGTACCACAGCAAGAGCAGGGACAAGGATTTTACTCAAGACTTTTCTTGGTGCCCAGAAAGGACGAAGCCTGGAAGCCAATACTGGACCTATCTGTTCTAAACACATACCTGGATATTCCAAAATTCAAAATGTTGACTTTGTAGCAGCTTCTGCCCATGCTGGGCAAGAAGGCTTGGCTTGTAACTTTAGACCTAAAAGAGGCTTACCTGCATGTCCCAATCAGACAATCATGCAGAAGATACCTCAGATTCATAGCTGGCTCAATGCAGTACCAATTCTCTGCACTGCCCTTTGGCTTCTCTACTGCGCCCAGGTTCTTCACAAAATGCCTGGCACCAGTAATTGCATTTTGCAGACAAAGAGGAATACAAATATATCCTTACTTGGACGACTGCCTTATTCAAGCAGAGAACAAAGACATACTACAACAGCATCTGGCGTTTATAAAAAGATTATTAACATGCCCTGGGGTACACAGTAAACGAAAAGAAATCAAAACTTGTACCCTCTCAAGAGATAATATTCCTGGGTGCAAGCTTAAATACAACTGCCCAGATGGCTTATCTCACGCCAGACAAACAAAGGCAACTGACCACTTATTTCAAAAGGTTGGCAACAAACACCCAGTTAACTGCAAGAAAAATTCTGCAGGCTTTGGGCTTCATGGCATCCTGCATTCTGCTAATTCCATATGCAAGACTGCATATGAGGAAACTATAATGGTATCTAAAAAGTGTTTGGACTCAATATTGCCACAGCCTGGAAACAATAATTACACTCATTCCCTTCCTACAACAGGAGTTTCGATGGTGGGCAAAGGCCTGTCACCATAACAAGGGGCAGCTATTCACCGTGCCCCCAGCCAGGCAAATATTGACAACAGATGCATCAGATTATGCCTGGGGGGCCCACATGGCAGGAAGATGTGTTCAGGGCTCATGGTCCACAATCCAAATGCCTCTACATATCAATCAAAAAGAGATGCTAGCTGTTCAGAATGCCCTGACAGCCTTCAAGGATCTACTGCATCCAGGACAACTACTGATAAAGACGGACAATACTACAGCCATGTGGTACATAAACAAGCATGGGGGCACTCATTCTTACCCACTTTGCAGACTAGCCATGGCTTTATGGGACACAGCATTGACTTACCAAATTCATCTGCAGGCACAATTCCTGCCAGGAAAGGAAAATACTCTGGCAGACAAACTAAGCAGAAACATCATGGATCCCCACGAGTGCCACTTGGATCCACAAGTCTTCAGTATAACAAAGAAATGGGGACGCCCAGACATAGATCTCTTTGCCTCCCCTCACAACAATCAACTAAAAAGATTATACACAAGGGCTTATCACAGACAAGCATGGAAAGTGGACGCCTTATCTTTCAACTGGACAAACCTATCAGTATATGCCTTTCCTCCACTGCCTCTCCTCCCCAAGGTACTCCTAAAGGTCAGACAGGAGAAACCAAAAATGATTCTGATTGCCCCAGACTGGCCACGCCAGTACTGGTATCCAGTCTTAAGGAACTTGTTTCAATGCCCAGCCTGGACCTTACCTCAAATACCTCATCTACTGTCCCAACAAAACATTCAGATTCTGCACAGCCAACTCAGGACCCTAAACCTGGCAGCATGGCAGATAATGTAGCCATACAATGCACACCTCTCAGTAAAGCTGTGATGGATGTCAGTTTAGAAGCCCGAAGGCCTAGTACTAGAAAATCCTATGCTGGAAAATGGAAGAGATTTTGTGCTTGGAACCAAGCTTAAGGAACTGATACAGCTGTCCGAAATATTCCTCAGATTTTGCAATACTTAATTGAGATGCTGGACAAAGGCCTATCTTTTTCATCAATTAAAATCCATGCCTCTGCCATTTCGGCTCATTACAATACAGAGCCACCACTCTTTTCTCATCCTTTATTAAGGCCGTACCTCAGAGGAGCCAAAAATTTAAGGCCTCCAAGGAGAACGCCAATACCTGCATGGGACCTCAATTATGTCTTGGAAAAACTCACCTTACCTCCTTTTGAGCCAGCCGCTACTGCGGATATAAAGCTTTTATCTTGGAAAAACAGCTCTGCTCCTAGCAATATCTTCTGCAAGACGAGTGTCAGAGCTACAGGCTCTCATGGCTGTGCAACCCTTTATCATTTTGTATCCAGGCAGTGTCTCTCTGAAGACAAACCCTACATTTATGGCTAAGGTGGTATCCAGTGTAGCCCTTAACCAAACTATTCATTTGCCAACTTTTTATCCAAATCCACAGAACAAGAGGGAGAAAATTCTGCATTCTTTGGACGTACACAGACCACTTAGATTCTACTTGGACAAAACTAAAGTGTTCAGAAAGACAGAACAATTACTAGTGGCATATGCCGCAGGATCACAAGGAAAGGCCATCTCCAGGCAGACTATTTCAAAGTGGATAGGTCACTGCATTCATTTTTGCTACTCACAGCATGGCAAACCAGTGTCTAAGGGCATTAGACTGCATTCAACCAGAGCTACAGCCACTTCTGCAGCCTTTCTCGGGGGAGTACCAACCAAAGACATTTTAGAGGCTGCTACTTGGAGTTCAGTGCATACATTTACAAAACATTGCAATCTGCCTCTTTACTCTAAATCCAGAGCAGGCTTTGCCACTGCAGTTCTGCAGGGCCTCATAGCCGCTTCTAATGCTGTTTAGCTTCAGCCCCCCAACCATAGCTTTGGGATTCTTCCCAAATGTAATGACTGCAACAGTGAAAAATGAAGAACATAGTACAGTTGTGTACATTTACCATAAATGTAGATGTTCAAGTGTATTCACTGTTGCAGTCCAGTTTACCCACCCGCCATCCCCCTTATTTTTGCTGTAACTTATCTTTACTTATCTGATCTGTACAACCTATGTGGTGTATTTGCTTGTAGATGAAGGTAAAGTTTATTTTGGTGCATGTATGTTTTATTTACATATATTTAGCTTACCCTTTTGGGGGCACCTGACATCTGGGGCAAGAAAAACTGAAGAAAATGGCGTCGGCTGCATCTTTTATACCCCTGACGACCTGACGTCAGGGAAGGGGCGACATCAACCGACGCAAGACCCAAGACTTTGGAATTCAGGCCTACTGAGGGCAACCTGCCAGCAGGATAACCCAAATGTAATGACTGCAACAGTGAATACACTCTAACATCTACATTTATGGTAAGTGTACACAACTGTACTTTCTTGGACCTCACTGAACGCAAACCCTTAGCTATTTTATCCATTTTGGAAGTGGTGGAAGGATGTTTTCCAGGATACCTCCTTAAATCCTGGCTCTTTCCCCCCTGCCCCTAAAAAGCCAGACAAGGTTGTACAGGGTACAAGGCTGTCATAAGTATCTGTTTAAAAACCCCTCTTCTGACCCAGAAGTGGTCACTCTTGGGCCTAGTGGGGCTAGAGCCAGTTCCTCTAGGAACCCTTTGCCTACAGGCAAAGAGAGTAAGGCCTTGATAAGTCTGGAAAGAAAGTATACACTTCCGTCACTCTGACTGTGAGGGCCGTCAGCTGTTAATTCCATATGATCAAATACCAACAAAACATTCTCGATCCACATAAACCAAAGATATTACCCCTAGGGGATAAAAATCTTTCCAAGAACTTCTAGACCTGTGCCACTCCAGTTTCCAGGTAGCTGTTGCAGGGCAGCGGTCACTGTATCAGTAATTGGGAGACGAGTTTGGCTTAGGTTCATAGGTTGGTACTAGGCTATAGGCCATAGGGCTTATACAAGCCTAGCAATAACAATTCCCTGGCTATTTCTTCCCACAGTGTTTACTTCTCTGGACCCTTGTCTAGCATGGCGACTGACGTGATCCCCGGGGTGAATTTCCTATCTCACATCCAATCATCAAGGTTCCTTTTGAAGAGGGCCAAAGAGGCGCTCTGCTTGACATGTATGGGCAGTCTATTCCAGTGTCTGGGGAGTCTGTGGGTCAGGAACCTATCCCTCCAGTATGTTTTATTCATTGTGATGACAAGGTTTAGATCCCTGGAGCTGTCTCTCCGAGGGATTGGGATTTCTTTAAGTGTAGCATGTCCAACAGCTCTGGGTTTGTCATGACCTTGTATGTTAAGCAGAGATCGCCTCTGAGTAGACGATATGCGACAAAGTATAGGTGGAGTTTTTTTTTTGGTGATCAGCATAGGGCATCTGCTTTAGGCCTGTGATTTTTTAGTGAGGTATTTCTGCAGCATTTCCAGTTGTTGCAGATGTCTTACCAAACTGGGCATTGTATTCTAAAATAGGTCTAATGAGGGATGATTACAGTGGGACAATGACCTCCTTTTTTCTGGATAAAAAGGCCTTAGTGATGAGGTGTGCCACATAGAAGGATTTCCTGACTGTTGTGGTGATGTGGTTATCGAGGGTGAGACCACTGTCCACCTGTGTGGTAATTCACGGGTACATGTTTTTTCCCAAAGGGGATAACTATACATTTCCTGGCATTGAGCTTAAGCCCATGGCTCTGGCACCAAGCATCTGTTTCTGTAAGGCCCTTTTGTAGAATATCCACATCATTTGTTGATTCAATAATGGCTCCCAGTTTGCAGTCATCTGCGAACTTTGTTAGCCAGAGTCCCTTAGTGTTGGCCTGTACTTCAGAGAAGCAGATGCCAAACAAGAGCGGTCCCAGAACTGAACCCTGAGGTACTCCACTTGTCTTCTAGCTGGATTTGGAGTCGGCTACTTTTACAGTGTAGGTTCTGTCAGTAAGCCAGTTGGCAACTCATTGAGTGATGTAGGGATTAATGCCCAGCTTAGTAAGTTTATCTATGATTCTAGAGTGGGGGATGGTGTTGAAGGTCTTGGCGAGGTCCAAATAGGCTGTGTGGACCACCTTACCCTTGTCCACGGCTCTGGAGACTAATTCGTAGAAGTCACTCAGGTTCAGGAGACAAGATCGGCCTTTCACAAACCCAAACTGCATGGGGTCCAGTGTTTGAAGCTTGCCAATGTCTTTTTTTATAAGTTCCATGATAATACGTTTCATGGCCTTGCAGAGCAGGCTCGTCAGACTGATGCGGCGGTAGTTCCCTTTGGTCCTGCAGAAAGCAACATTAGAAACCAAGCACTTCGTGGAAACTCTTGGAGCATTAGATAATCCAAAGGGCAGTGCTGAAAACTGATAGTGACTGGAGCTTGCTCTGAAGCAAAAAAAAGCTTGTTTGTGACATTTATTTGGGAATGTGCAAATAGGCATCTTTCAAGGTCTGTTGAGACCATGAAGGCCTGAGGTGTTATCATTGGTAGCAATTGTTGAAGGATCAAAGTTTTGAATTTTGGCACCCCAGGGAAATTGATTTAACCTGGACACGTCCAGTACGGGACACCAAGAAGCTTCCTTTCCGGGAACTACAAAATCCTTGAGTAAAACCCTTTCCCTTTTCATTCTACTTGAATTGGCTCCACCGCTCCCTGGGAGCACAAAATTTAAATTTGTTCGAGAGCCTGTGATTTCTGATTTTGAGGTACATCTGGATAACCTGAGTACTTTAAAGGCTCTTTGAAAGTCTGTGTGCAATCATTTGAAATAATGTCTAGATCCCACTGATCTGGAGTGATGTGGGTCCAGTTTTGATGGAAAAGTGACAGCTTTCCTCCTAGTTTTGCGCTGGGCATGGACGGTGGAGTAATGAAAGTGGGTCATAACTACTGTCTGGCAGGGGAGTGTGGCCAAGAACTCCCTTGCCTGTGAGTTTCGCAGATCCACTGCTTTGATCTTTGCTGCTGAGATCCTTTATCTGGGGGTTCTGTCCCTCTGAGGCTTCCTCTGTTTACTCCTAGGCTGGATGGGAAAGGACCGATGTTTAGCAGGGAAGTTCCTGCTGAACCTAGGAGGTTGCACTTGCAGAAAGTCCTTTACCATTTGCATAGACTTAGCCTTGTCCTCCTATCTTTTTAAGGATGCTTCTGCTTTAGGGACAAAATTACAGTCTTTGTCAAGGGATGCACCCAAAAGACTATCCTTTACATAATCAGGAAGAGAGAGGGTTCCAAATTGTAGCTTACTACAGATCCCCCACCATGCCCCAAGATTCTCACTACACCTTTCTAAACGTACTGGAAAATATTAAGATACAACCAAACATCCTAATACTGGATGATTTCAACTACCCTGCCATTAACTGGTTTACCCCCTACTCAGATGATTGCCTGATGTAAGCCACAGATCTGTCAAAGATCCACAAGGACCTGAAATTCACACAGGACCTCCTGACTTCCCTGGGGTTCACACTAAATGTCAAGAAATCCATCAGTATCCCAACCAAATGGATAGTTTTCCTAGGGGCACTTCTGAACTCTTCACTTCAGAGGGCCTTCCTCCCCCCAGACAAAGCTGCCTTTTTGACAGACTATTTCCAAAAAATCCAGGAAAAACAGTGCATCGCAGCCAGAGAATTCCTCAGAGCACCTGGATACATGGCAGCCTTTATTCATATGGTGCCCCTAGCCAGGCTGCACATGAAGCTTCAGTGCTACCTGAAGAACATGTAGTGCCTGAGCTTTCAGTCCCTGGACACCGAAATATACCTGATACCTTGCCTTAAACAGGAGTTCGCTACAGGCATGCTCCCAAAATCAGGGCCTTTCCTTCAAATTCACACCCCAGGGCCAAAGTCTCACCACGGATGCTTCTGGTGTAGCCGGGGGGGGATATGTCCAACACCTCCAAACCCAAAGAATATGGGATATTCTGTATAGGAGGAATCATGTAAATTGGAAAGAACTTATGGCAGTAAAAAAGGTTTATTGGTCTTAAAAGAAAAATGGATACCAGGGATCCTGGTAGTACAAACCGACAATGCCACTGTCATGTGGTACATAAACAGGCAGGAGGCACACATTCCTACTCCCTGTACTGTCTAGCCATGCAAGTCTGGGAGACTGCGCACACACTCTAGGGCTACACCGCATAGCACAATATCTGCCAGAAGAATAAAATGCTGTAGCAAATCACCTGTGCAGAAACTTGACAGACCCCCACAAATGACATATGCGTCAGGAAATATTTCTCAACGTAACTGAGAAATGGGGGGGTCCCATAGGTGGACCTATTTGCCAGCAAAGATGACACTCACCTGAAAAAATTCTGTACCAGGACAAGGCAGATATCTGCATGGAGAATAGATGCCGCCGCCTTCTTCCCATGGACTTGCATCTTCATTTAAACCTTCCCCCTTGCCTGTTCTGCCTCAAGTGCTTCTAAAGATGAAGGGAAGAGGGTCCAAGGGCCATACTGATAGCACAGGACTGGCCCAGACAACATTAGTTTCCACTTCTCCTCGACCTCACCAATCAGAAACTTGGCTGTTACCCCAGAGGGTAGATGACCTCACCCAAAACAAAGGGAGGATTGTGCACCCTAATCTTCAGACTCTCAACCTTTCAGCCTGGATAATTCCACCACACTCAAATGCAACACCAGCTTAAGTCAGAAGGTGCAAAACATTCTAAGAGTTTAGAAGGCCTAGCACTAGAAAATCTTACTCAGCAAATGGAAAAGATTCTTTGTTTGATGCCATAAGCACCACCTTGTGCCAAATTCAGCTAACATTTCAAGCATCAAGGAGTACCTGGCCAGTCTGGTAGATAAAGGCCTCTCTTATTCTTCCATTAAAATACATGCCTCAGCCATCTCTTCTTACATCCCTAATCTTCCTCCTATCTTTTCACACCCCCTGCTGAAACGATTTCTTAGGGTCTCATTTACATTAGACCTCCCAGGAGGAAACCCATCCCTCCATGGGACCTCAGCTGTGTTCTACAAAAATTGACTTTTGCCTCCTTTCGAGGCTGCAGCTAATGCTTCTTTAAAGTTTCTTACTTGGAAAACTGCCCTCCTTCTGGCTATCACTTCAGCAAGGAGGGTTTCAGAGTTGCAGGGCCTAATGGCAGTGGAACATTTCATTGTCTTCTGTAAAGACAGGTTCTCCCTCAGAACTTACCCTCCTTTCGTACCTGAAGTTGTCACAAATGTGTGTCTAAATCAAGTCATTCATCTACGTACCTTCTTCCCCAACCCTCAGAACAGAGGGGGAAGAGTACTTCACGCTTTGGATATACACAGAATGCTATGATTCTACATAGACAGGACAAAATCATTAATGAACTCAGTGCAGCTGTTTATAATCTTTCCCCTAGCTTTTAAGGAAAGCCAGCTTCTAAACGGGCAATCTTCAAGTGGCTATCCCACTGCATTTCTTTGTCACAGTCGTCATGGCAAAAAAAAAAACCCTGATTTGATTAGGTCACACTCAGCTAGGGCCACAGCTGCTGCTTCAGCTTTCCTTAAGGAGGTCCCCACTAAAGACATTTTGGAGACAGCCACCTGGTCTTCTGTGCATACCTTCGCAATGCACTACCACCTGTCAGCCTTTTCTAAGCCTAGAGCAAGATTTGCATCTGCCATGATCTCCTTCCACCCTCAGTAATGCTTTGGGAATCTTCCCAACAGTCAGGACTGCAACATCAAAACACAAAGACCATAATACAGTTGTGTACATTTACCATAAGTGTAGATGTTCGAGTGTATTCACAGTTGCATTCTTCTTTCCCTCCTCTTTACCCCCTCCCCCCCTCAGCCTCCTAGGTAGGCTACAAGAAATCAACTAATATAGCCATGGAGCACTACCCCAGACTACCCTGGTTTAGGTCCCCCTACCTTGGTTCACTAATGGTACACTTTGGTCTCCTTCTAGAAGGGGTCAAGAAAAAGAAGGGGTCAAGAAAATAGTGAAGTGGTGACACAGACTGGCTTCCTTTATACCTGAGTGTACTGACATCGGTTAGGGCATCCATCAGCCTGGGTGGCGAAGAGAGTTTTCTCTGGTAGTCGGGCTGGCCAAGGACTTACACGGCAGGAAATCCCCAGTCAGGACTGCAACAGTGTTTATGGTAAGTGTACGCAACTGTACTTTATTTTTAGTAGAGTGACTTAAGATTTCAGTATTGGAAGATTGGAGACTGCATTGAGGTAAACAGATATAGGGAGTTTTTTTTATATAGAATGTATATGCCACCTGCTGTTTGTGTGGCGACCTGTATAGTGGATGCTGTATCCTGAAGGAACAATCAGTTATCTTCAGTTGCATTTACTAATCTGGTTTCTGTTAGTGTAAGGATATCAGGAATGCTGATAACTCCATGAGTGGACTTTGGCAGTATTGATGTCCTCCTATATCACTGTTGCAGTTTTCTTCACCTTGGGGATTTCTTGCCAAGGATAGCCCAACATCCAGCCAGTGTACCAAAGCCTTTAGATCTTCTATGTGCTGTATGTCACACACATACTGCCCACACAGATCATAGGGCATAAAGGTGACATATGAACGCTGTTACCCAGAGCAAATTTGCCACCAGTGCGAACATTATCGCTTATTGATCTGAACGCCCTTTACTGTACTGAATGCCTAGCTGTCAGGTAAGTGCTCCGTTGGGTTTTTTTTTTTTTTTTTTTTTTTTTTTTTGATGTTGCTCTTGCTGCTCTTTGGTTACCTGGAGTTCAGGTCATCCAAGAAGGGAGAGTGTCCATGTGGAAGGCAGATTCCCCATAAGGATCGTCACACAGTGTCTTTTTTATTTGGATGCTTCCCATGACCATATTTTCTGTATTATTTGTAAGGCATTTGTGCCTAAGATTCTTTAAAAACCACTGGTCTTCCCTGGCCATCTGTCTCAAAAACCAGAGGCTTAAACAGTTATCCCAGGACAGCATAGTAAAATCTATTAACCCTGAGATTATACAGTTAAGCAGATTCTTTGTCTGTCCATCCTCCACCAGATGTCTGTCTAGAAGCAAGTGATAGCTCTGTAGACCATCCGCTGTTGACTTCAGATTCATCTGCTGACCCATCAGAGGCTGGCATGGATCATTCTTTTCACATGTCCTCTAAGGCTTTGCATACATCTGCTCCAGATGTCAAGGAGAACCACGGTTGATTATCTTGGATGGCCGTAGAGAGGATGTCCTCCTATTCCAATGATGCAGTATTCTACATGTTCTTCTTCCTCTCCATTTCTTCTGGACAGGTTTCCAAAGATTTTCAATCCCTCTAGGTGCGTTTGACATCTGACATGGCAGCAGGAACATGGGCCATAAAAGTGACATCTGCACGCACCAGCCCTCAGAACTTTTCAGCCGCCAGTCATATGCCAGGTGCTCCTGCTTCTCGCAGATGTCTGATCAAAAAAGTACCCTGTTGGGGATTCTTTCAGTCCTACTTTGTTGTTATTGTAGTCTGTTAATGTCATCTGGTAAGGGCAAGTCCGGTCAGCAGATTCCCCACAAAGATGCACATGACCAGTGTCTTTCTTGTCTAGGCAGGGAACATGACCATGAGAACTGCACCATTTGCCATTCGTTTGTCCCAAAGACCTTACGCTGCCATTTGCAAGCCCTAATCCAGTACTTAGAGAATTGACACTTGAAACAGTATTAGCAATGGAGGCCGCACCCAATGCCCCGTCCAAACCGCCTAGGAAGAAGGCCAAGTCCATGCAGCCTACTTCTTCCGCTGCGCCTCTGTTTGCCTTATCTCAATCTGTAGCCGACGTTAGCTTGACTGAAGATCTGGCATCCGTCAATACAAATATAGCGGGTACCTCTGAGGAAGCTGCAAAATCTCGAGTGGATGACAGAGGATTTTACTGATGCCTTCTCTAGATGCCGGGGGGGGGGGGGGGGGGGCAGCAGCTTTCGTTCGGAGTTCGATGGCCACTGCCTCTGCTCTTCCGATCCGTGATCCTAGGCCTATTCCTAGCCAGACTCCGGCTAGGCCTTTGAAGAAAAAACAAAAGGCAGGACACCTCACTCCTACCTCTGAAAGCATGCCAGATTGGCATGCCTTCAGCCAGAACTTATTCAGTGCTTTCATCATCTGGCCTTCAGCAGAACCCTCTGCCACTGCTTCTCCCATCCTTAGTCCCAGACCTCCAACCCAGGAAAGGAGGGTAGAGCTGCCTGAGGAAGAGGAATTGTCTGACTCCTCTGAGGATTCTTTCCTACTCCTCCCAGATCTCATCCCTCTTGGGATATGGTTCTCCTGGGAAGGGCTCTGTTGAACCTGACTCCCCTGTAGAGGATCTTCCATTTGGGGAAACTGTAAATAAAATGAAAGACCACTTTAAGTGGCAATCCTCAGATATGTTTGATGTTCAGAAAAGGTTCTGTGACCTTATCCAAATGGGCACTCCCAGTCCTTTTGCTATTCCTCCCATTCAACCTGCTTTTCTGGATGCTTTTGCCTCAGCCTCCACTAGCCCAGACTCTCAACCTCCAAATCCTCTGAGTGCAGACAGATTGTATAAAGTCCCTGAGATGGAGAAATTTTTCCTTAAGTGCCATCCTGCTGACCCTGCCACTATTTCCATCTCTATGGGCAGGGCCTCCAAACATCTGCCTACCAGTAGTATCCTCCCAGCTGATAAAGGCAGCAAGACAATGGAGAGGTTGGGAAAGAAAATTTATACTTTGGCCACCCTTTCATTTAGAGCCACAACCTGCCCCCATCCACCCCCCTTTCTACCCATCTCTCTCACTGTCTCCTTGCATGGTCACTCATTACCACAGACAAATGAGTCCTATCCATCCTACAGGGCGACTGCTTCATGTCATGGATCACGCCCCCATCAAGGGTTGGAATCCCACAGCCTCTTCTCAGTCACCTACCCCTCCTTCATCAGGTTCTGCAAACCCTACTTCTTCAGAGCATCATAAAGCCAATACTGGCACAAGCAAAAAGAAAAGGATTATATTCCAGAATCTTTTTGGTACCCAGAAAGGATGACCCATGAAGGCCAATTCTAGACCTCTCTCGCCTCAACCCCTTCCTAAAGGTGCCTACTTTCAGGATGCCCTCTCTACCCCCTTTCTTTCCTTTCCTTTCATCCTTCAACAAGTGTTCATGGTAACACTGGACATAAATGATGCTTACCTTCACATACCTATAAAGCCCGCCTTCTGAAGATACCTGAGGTTCCTGGCTGACCCATATCACTTTCAATTCTGTGTCTTGCCCTGTGGGCTTCATACTGCACCCAGGATATTCACAAAATGCCTCGCTCCGGTCATGACCTTCTGCAGGGAAAGGGGAATTCAGATATTCCCTTATCTAGATGACCTCCTAGTCCAGGCAAAAGACATGGAAAGTCTTCAAAGCCATTCCCAGGACCTTCTGGTTATCCTCCAGTCTCTAGGGTTCTTGATCAATTTCCCAAAATCCCAGCTCAACCCCACACAGGATATTGTCTTCCTGGATTGCAGAATCAGAACAGACCTCATGAAGGTCTTTCTTCCAGCACAAAAGGTGGTATCCCTTCAAAACCACCTCATTTCTTTTATAGAGTCGACAGAACTGACTGCAAGGCAATTTCCCAGACTTCTAGGCTACATGGCAGCTACCATCCCCATGTTGCCCCTAGCAAGGATGCACATGAAGAAACTTCAGTGGTACCTCCAGTTGGTGTGGACCCAACACTCCCACCAACTGGAGTTCAGGATCCCGTTGCTCCCCTGCCTACATCAGGAGCTGAGATGATGGGTGGCTCAGGTAGTACAAAACCCAGGTCTGCCTCTGCAAACACCCTCTCCCTCCCAAACCATGTACACAGATGCCTCAGACCTGGCTGGGGAGCAGGAAGGTACAAGGTTTGTGGACAAGCAGACTCAGACAAGATCACATAAACGTGAGACAAATGAGAGACATTCTTCTAGCTCTACAGGCCTTACAGCCATACCTAGAGCAGGGCCCTCTAAAGATATTCACAGACACCACCACAGTCCTGTGGTATCTCAACAAGCAGGGAGGGACCAAATCCTACCTTTTATGCAGACTAGCTCTGCAAGTGTGGGAACTGGCTACCACACAGTGGATCATCCTCCAGGCAGCCTACAGCCCATCCCTGCACAAAAACCAGGCAGATTACCTAAGCAGAACCACCTCAAACGACCACAAGTGGATGCTGCAAAGAGATGTCTTCCTGACTATGGTCCACAAGTGGGGTATTCCAGGAGATAGACCTGTTCGCCTCCACCGTAAACAGTTTGCTTCCTGGCTACTGCACCAAGACACCAGACCCTAAGGCACTAGCAACAGATGCCTTCTCGATGACCAAAAAGGGGAAATTCCTGTATGCATTTCGCCCCTTCCCACTGATGCAAAGGGTCTTGCTGAAAATTCAGCAGGACTCGCCCAAAATCTTGTTGGTGAAACCCTACTGGCCAAGACAGCACTGGTTCCCTCTTCTTCTTCACCTGTCCAAGGGGAGTCAACACAAGTTACCCGCTTCAGTGGACCTGATCACACAGAACAAGGGGACTCGAGTACACCCACAGTGGAAATCCTTGCACCTCACCCTGTGGCTGATAGGATTCTCATCCCATTCAGACACCAGTAAAATGAGGACGTGCTCACTGTCCTGCAGGAGGCTAGGAAACCTAACACAAGGAAATCCACTCTCTAAATAGAAAAGGTTTTCCATTTGGAGTCACAAAAAGACAGTTGGACCCGCTGGAAAGCAATATTCCTCTCATCCTGTCTTACCTGTGTTAACTTATGTAGACAGGGCTCTCATACTCCTCTGTGAAAGGCACATTTGTCTATCTCTGCCTGCCTTACTCTGGGGCCTCCCCTTGCATCCAGACTCCCCATTAAACTGTTCCTCAAAGGGGTGCTGCACATGAGACCACCCAGGAAACCCTCCCCTCCCCCCTGGGACCTTAACTATGTATTAGAAAAATTCATACTAGCCACCTTTGAGCCAGCAGACAAAGCTCCCATAACATTTTGCTAAATGTTAAAATGGTTTACTGGTAGCCCTGACCTCACCCAGAAGGGTCTCAGAACTACAAGCTCTTATGGCTACACCACCATTTCTAATCTTCCACCTGGACAGGGTGTCTCTCAGGACTAACCCATCATATACTCCCAAAATAATGAGTGACCTATCCTTGAATCAGGCCTTGCATTTGCCTACCTTCTTCCCTAATCTGCAGGGGGATCGTGAGAGAGTACTTCATTCCCTGGATGTCCACAGTCAACTTAGGTTTTATCTTCATAAAACCAAACATTTTAGGAAATCTGACCAACTGGTTGTCTCCTTTCATCCCAGTGCCCTGGGGAAAGCTGTGAGCAAACAGACCATCTCGGCCTGGATCTCCAAGGCCATTTCCTTCTGCTACCTACACCATGGGGAAGACCTTACAGGGCAATGTCAAAGCCCACTCCACCAGAGCAATGGCCTGTTCTGGAGCCTTTTTCAAGGGGTTAGACACCAACTCCATTCTTGAAGCAGCTACTTGGTCCTCAGTGCACACCTTTACCAAACACTACAAATTAGACCATATCTCCAGGGCTAGGGCAGGGTTTGTCAGGGCTGTCCTACACGGATTCCTGGAAACATCATCTAGGCCACCCCCCCAATCCTCAGTTAGCTTTGGCACTCGCCCACATGTAGAATACTGCAACTTTGGAATAGATGGACATAGGAAAGTTGTGTAGAATCTTACCATAACCTTAGATGTCCTTCTCTTCCATGTTGCAGTATTCCTTCCCTCCCACCTTCCCTTCTTGTCAGACTGCACATGCTCTCCTGGGTGACAATGGACAGGCTATGCCCTTACATGACTGGCTCCGACTAGGGCCTCTTTTAAGTTCGGAGGGCTGGTGCATGCAGACGTCACTTTTATGGCCCACGTGCCTGCTGCCATGTCCGACGCACCTAGAGAGACTGAAAATCTTTGGAAACCTGGCCGAAAGAACTGGAAAGGAAGAAGGATAAACCCACATGTAGAATACTGCAACATGGAAGAGAAGGACATCTGTGGTTATGGTAAGATTTTTACACAACTTTCCTTTCTGCATAGTCTGGTCAGGGAAGAGGTTCCAGGTACGGTTATTGAATTTTGTCAGCAGTCGGAACTTCCGGTGTCTGTTAGGGCTGACATCTCTGCCAAGAAAAAACAGAAGGCTAAACATTCTTCTGTACGTTTTAACGACCCTCAAACGGAATGGCAGGAGTTTACTCAGGGCCTGTTCAGTGCCCTAATGGCTCTGAAGTCTCCCCAAGGGGTTTCTGTGTCAACTCCCCCTTGAACTTTAACTCATTTCAAAAGACCTAGGGAACTTAATGCATTGAATGGGGATTCAGAGTCTGATGAGTCTTTGTCCTACTGTTCCCAGATGTCTTCTACCTTGGCTTACGGCTCTGATAGAGGAATCCATTAGCCCTTATTCTCCTTTGGAGGAGCTGTCTTCTAGGGACATAGGCAGAATGATGGAATATTTTAAGTGACATTCTTCTCGGGTGTCTTGACATGCAGAAGTAGTATTATGAGCTGCTTCAGTTGGACATGCCTAAGCCTTCTGCAGTACCTCCTGTGTTGGCTGCTTTTTTGGACACCTTTTGTAGCCACCTTTAAGACTCTTGATTCTCATCCCCCTGTTCCTAAGAAACGTGACAGATTCTGTAAGATTCTCGAGGATTCTCAGTTTCTATTTGTGTCCTCCTGCTGATCCTACTGTGGTGTCAGTTTCCTCTGAGAAGCTTTCTAAGTTTTTTCCCCCTCTACTAAGCTCTTACCTTCTGATAACGATAGTAGGGCTATGGAGAGGATTAGAAAGAAAGTCTATGCTGCAACCACCTTGGCCTTTAAACCCATTAATTACCAGACCCATATGATCAGATATTCTTTGTCCTTGATTGCCTATGCTTGTCAGGTTATTTCTGACCTCCCTGATTCTGAAGGAAAGTCGTCTGTTCTTTCTGTTTTGGGATTTACCTTTCAAGTAGCTCGCCACTTGATCAAGTGCAGCAGTGATGCTGCTGATGCCTCTTCCAGAGCTCTTGCCTTTCAGTCTGTCATGAGGCATTATTCTTCCCTTTGTCTGCAGTCATTTCCTGAAGACATTAAGGCCAAGTTGTTGGATGCTGCTTTGGATAATAAAAATCTCTCTGTGATGGCGGCTGCTGCTGCTGTGTTTGTCTCTTCAAGAAAAAGATAAAGCTTTGCATCCCTAAGTTCGAGAGGAACTATCCTACTAAGTCTAGTTTTGTTTGCAGGCAGCCTCCACAGGCCACTAAAGCAGGGAGGGTGGTAGGTGAGCTACTCCTGCTACGTCTTCAAAGGCTGCTATGGCCCAGAAGCCTCCTTTAATTGACAAGCTTCTCTGACATTTTGCCCCCCTCAATCCTCGGTCAGGTCTCTTTGTCCCTTCGGTTCTCACTCTGTCTTCAAAACTGGCAGGTAATCACTTCAGATTGTTGGGTTCTGTCCGTTATCCGTCAAGGTTATTTTGTGGTGTGGAAGTCTTTCCTTGCTTTTTCAGGGATTCCTCAACCTTCTTGAGAACAGCTTCCCCTTTTCTCAGAGGTTCTTGGGTCTCTGGATCAAGGAACTATTTATCCTGCCCCTTCTTCCCAAGTAGGATGGGGATTCTATTCCAGAATGTTCCTGGAGCTCTCCTTACTCAACACTTTTCTCAAGGTTCCTTCCTTCCAGATGCATTCTCTTCAAATCCTGTATCTTCTGTTGCTGCCCAGGGCTTTCCTGGTGTCCTTGGACCTGAAGGATGCTCATCTTATTTCTATTCACCCTCTTTTCCGGAAGTTTTTGCGTTTCTCTGTTTCTTCTCATTTTCAATTCTCTGCTTTGCCCTTTACTCTTGGGGCAGCAGAGAGGCCATTCACAAAATGCCTCTCTCCTGTGATTGCCTTTTGTAGGCTTCAAGGCATTCAGATTTTTCCTTGTCTAGATGAACTGTTGCTTCAGGCTCCTTCTCCAAGTTGTCTGTTACAGGCTCTGGAGTTCAACATATCTCTCCTTCAAAGTCTGGGGTTCACTGTCAACTTCCAAAAGTCTGTCCTGACTTCTGTGCAGCATCATGTGTATCTGGGCTGCAGGATTTATATAGTGCCAATGTTGGCCTCTCTTCCTCCTCCAAAGATTTTGTCCTTGATAGCTTTTTTGTCTCTTCTTCCTCTATCTGCCATTCCAGGCAAGGAGTTTCTTCTAGCTCTAGAATTCATGGCCTCTTCTATTCCACAGCACACTTTCTTGCCAGACCGTATATATGAAAGCTTCAGTGGTATCTCAAGTTATTTTGGCTTCAGCATTGCCACTCTGTGGATTTCAGAGTGCCTCTCCTTCCTTGTCTCAAGTGGGAGTTCAAGTGAAGGATTCAGCAAATTACCCTCAGCCCAGGCCTGCTCTTTCACCTCCGAGTTCCTTCTCAGGAACTCTTCACCAGTGCTTCAGACATGGGATAGGGGTATCCTGTGGTCACCGGAAATTTCAGGGTCTCAAGTCAGACCCATATCCACATCAAAAAGAAGAGAACTCGGATTCTAGCCCTTCAGGCTTTTCACCTCATGCTCTCTCCAGGCCCCCTGAAGGTCTACAGAGACAACACTACAGTGATGTGGTAAGCTATCAAGCAGGGAGGCACAAAGTCTTACCTTCTTTGCAAGCTGGCTCTTCAGGAATGAGGTCTGGCTGTCAGTTATCAGCTAACTCTTCAGGCAGTGTATATTCCTTCAGAGCACAATCTAGTGGCAGTCTCCTTGAGCAGGTACAAAACACAGACTTATGAATGGATACTCCACAAAGACATGTTTCTGGACATAGTCCATTAGTGGGGTGTTCCTCAGATCTTTCTGCCTCCCCTGTGGACAGACGGCGCTCTCTGTTCCAGAGTGACATGGCATCGGGCATGGAAGACTGACTCCCTTTCTCTTTCTTGGAAGAGGGTGTTTCTGTATGCCTTCCCTCCCCTTCCTGTACTTCCAAGAGTCCTACAGAAGATTCAGCTGGACTCTCCTAAAATCTTGCTAGTGACTCCCTTTTGGCCAAGACAGCACTGGTTCCCCCTGTTAATGCATCTGTCTAGGGGTAATCACCACAAGTTACCTCACCGGTTTTATCTACTCACACAGGACAAGGGGTCACTTATCCACTTGTCAACTTACAGTTTGAGTGATAGGGTTTTGATCCCGTTTAGGGGTGTCTTTTTATGAGGACATGCTCAAGGGTTTTACAGGAGTCAAGAAAAATTCTCAACCAGAAAGTCTTATGTCCATATGGAAACGATTTTATGTCTGGTGCCATTCTCATACCCTGGACCCTTTTTCAGTGGGGATCCCTCTGGATGTTCTTTGTGTTTCACTGTTGCAGTCATTACATTTGGGTAATCCTGCTGGCAGGTTGCCCTCAGTCGGCCTGAATTCCAAAGTCTTGGGTCCTGCGTTGGCTGCTGTCGCCCCTTCCCTGACGTCAGGTCGTCAGGGGTATAAAAGCAGCAGCTGACGCCATTTTCTTCAGTCTTTCTTGTCGCGTGGTGCCCAAAGCAGAAGCAGTTCGCGACTCCTGAGATTTTGGTGTTCGACTTTCAGATCCAAAGTCTTCAATAAAGCTAAGTACCCCATTGGGGAAACTTTTTTTCTTGCTCCAGACCGATGTCAGAAAAAGTAAATAATTGTATTTCTTGTGGAAAGCAAATACCTCATAAGGACTTTCATTCTTACTGTATTCCTTGCCTAGGCCCTGATCACAACGTTTCTGGTTGTCGGTTTTGTGCTAGATTTAACCAACGCACTTGTTAAGCATTGGAAGGATTTTGCTTTAAACCATTTTGGACGCTGGTTTAATTATCCAGAAATGTCGTCGGATAGCCATCCGACTACCGGAGTTCACAAAAAACAACCGAGGTCCAAAAACGACAACGAAGCTTCTCCTAAGCCAGTCGCCGGTTCTCAGTGAGACGCTTTCGCAGCCCCTGATGTCCGCTACTTTAGAGTCGCTGGCCGCTATCTACTCCCACATGGAGTCGGCCATGCCGCTGGAAACTCAAAGTATTGGAGCCTCTGATACTATTCCCTCATATGGGTCTGGAGCCGCTGAGCAGGCACCGGCTTCTGAGGGTGTATTCAGACCTAAAATCTTTACATTAAACCGACTTCAACTTCAAATGCAAAGACTAAAACACCTTCTAAAGCAAAGAAACAAACTCAAGAGCCACGTGGACAGGCCTCTATGCCCAAAAAACAGATGCTCAAAATGGCCGAAGACTTGATTACCTTGATCAGGGGTTCCCATCCCCCTCCTCATAAGAGGCCTAGGCAAGAGACTGACTATGAATCTTCAGATCAGGTTTCTCTTACTTCTGATTCCTCTGCTGATCAGGAATATTCTCTCCCCCCATGAGGAATCTGATGCTGAAGAATCTATACCTTCAGCTTCTCCTCCAGAGGACTATTCATTTGGGGAAACCTTGCATACCATGAGGGAGCATTTCCACTGGGAGCGCCAAGATTTTTTAGAATCTAAATAGAGGCTCAGGGATTTTCTTTTACTACCTCAACAAAGGCCTCTAGCCATTCCACCTGTTAGACATTGTAGATGATGTGTTTTCGGAGTCTAGTCTTACCCATGACTGCTTACCTCCAGCTCCTGTTAAGCATGACGGATATTACAGGGTTCCTGACTCATAAATTCCTTTTTAAAAACCCTTCTGCAGACCCAGAAGCTGTTTCACAGTGTCCCAAAGGAGTTGAGGCTTCCACTGCAAAAAAAAACTACCCCCCTCTGACAGATTCTAGGGCACTGGATAGATCGGGAAAGAAGGTTTACACATGTGCTACCTTGGCTATAAGGGCCTTAAACTGTCAGTTTCATATGCTCAAATATCAGCAACATGTCATGGCATTGTTTAAACAGAAAATGTTAAACTCTGAATGTGCAGAAAACAAGGAAATGCAGGATTTATTGCATGGAGCTGAACAAGTTGGAAAGCCTACTTTGCAATGTGGTTTTGATTCTTTGGAGGCCTCCTGCAGGGCCGCAGTTATGGGTTCTGTAATTAGGAGGCATGCTTGGTTAAAGGAACCAAATCTGCCTGATCATGTCAAAGTTAAATTATTAGATGCACCTTTACAGCATGATACTTTGTTTGGTGTTAAGGCAGAAGAGGTGTTAAAGAAAATGGAGGACAAAGCTAAATCTATGCAAACCGTCAAAGATTTCTTACAAGTACAGCCACCTAGGTTTAGTAGACACTGGCCTACAAAGAATTGGTCCTTTCCAGTATCAGACAGATCTCAAAAGGGCAGATCCAGACGCCCTAGAGACAGATCTCAGGCGCAAGGTTCATACAGGTAAAAGCAATGGGGTGCTTCTACCTCCAAAGTTGAAGAAGACAAATCACAACCACACAGGAAACCGTCCCAATGACTTCCCCCTGCCTGCACCAAGCACTTATCTCCTGGCAGCACCCTTAGGGGGAAAATTAGCACTTTTTTCTCAAAATTGGCACATTATAACCCAGGACAAGTGGGTTCTAAATATAGTGTCACAAGGCTACAAGTTCAATTTTCATGCCCTACCAAAGGCAAACGGCTGGCCAGATCTGCCAAAAAATCAATGGGCAGAGGCTCAGAAACAAGTCTCATCCCTCATGGACATGGGGACTATTCAACAAGTGCCACAGCAAGAGCAGGGACAAGGATTTTACTCAAGACTGTTCTTGGTACCCAGAAAGGACAAAGCATGGAGACCAATACTGGACCTATCTATTTTAAACACTTTCCTGGATATTCCAAAATTCAAAATGTTGACGTTGCAGCAGCTTCTGCCCATGCTGGGCAGAAAGGCTTGGCTCGTCACTTTAGACCTAAGAGAGGCATACTTGCATGTCCCAATCAGACAATCATGCAGAAGATACCTCAGATTCAAGGCTGGCTCAAAGCATTACCAATTCTCTGCACTGCCCTTTGGCTTATCTACTGTGCCCAGGGTCTTTACAAAGTGCCTGGCACCAGTAATTGCTTTCTGCATACAACGAGGAATACAGATATATCCTTACTTGGACAACTGCCTCATTCAAGCAGAGAACAAGGACATTCTACTACAGCATCTGGCGTTTGTGAAAAGACTTTTAACATGCCTAGGGTACACAGTCAACGAACAGAAATAAAAACTAGTACCCTCTTAAGAGAGAATATTCCTGGATGCAAGCTTAAAAACAACTGCCCAGATGGCTTATCTCACGCCAGACAAACAAAGGCAACTGACTACCTACTTCAAAATGCTAGCAACAAAGGCCCAGTTATCTGCAAGAAAAATTCTGCAGGCTTTGGGCTTCATGGCATCCTGCATCCTACTGTTTCCATATGCAAGACTACATATGAGGAAATTTCAATGTTACCTAAAAAGTGTTTGGACTCAACATTGTCACAACCTGGAAACTATAATTACTCTCATTCCCTGCCTGCTACAGGAGTTCCGATGGTGGGCAATGGCTTGTCACCAAAACAAGGGACAGCCATTCACATTACCCTCAGCCAGGCAGACACTAACAACGGATGCATCAGATTATGCCTGGGGGGCCCACATGGCAGGAAGATGCATTCAAGGCACATGGACCTCAAACCAAAGGCATCTACATATCAATCAAAAAGAGATGCTAGATGTTCAAAATGCCCTGACAGCCTTCAAGGACCTACTTCATCAGGACAACTACTGATAAAGACAGACAACACCACGGTGATATGGTATATAAACAAGCAGGGGGGCACACATTCTTACCCCCTTTGCAGACGAGCCATGACGTTGTGGGACATAGCATTGATGTCCTTCATGGATGCATCTGCAGTCATAACAACTGGGTTGTCCTGTCGTCAGGCAGCCCTTCAGTCGGCCGGATTCCAAAGTCCGGGTCCGGCTTCGGCTGATGTCGCACTCCACCCGACGTCATCTCTGTTGGTCTTCGGGTATAAAAGCATCAGCCGACGCCATTTTCCTCAGTCTTTCTTGCGCGTGCCGAAGCAGAAGCTGTTCGCAAGTGCCGGTCGGTCGGATCCAGAGATTACTTCTACCGAATACTACTTCGAAGACTTCTAAAGCTAAGTACCCCGTTGGGGACTCTTTCTTGCCTCAGCCGATGTCAGAAAAAGTTAACAATTGTTTAACCTGTGGGAAACAAATACCTCATAAAGATTTCCACTCTTACTGTCTGCCTTGTTTAGGCCCAGCCCACGACGTAGCAGCCTGTTCGGCCTGTGCTTCTTTCAACCGGCAACGCTTAGGCGCCGGTCGGAGTTTGCAGAACAGTTTTTCGGTTCTGATTTTGCGTACATTATGCCGCCGGATCCTCCGACTACCCAATCTACCAAAAACGCAAAGATAAAGACCGACACTTTCGCGGTCCGCGGTTTCGGCGAAACCATGGTTAAGCAAATCATGAGTGTCTCGGTTTCGCCGAAACCGAGAAAACTGATCAAAGTACAGCTGAACCTATTCCTACAACTGAGGCCCCTGCTACAACTCTTGAATCGACCTCAGAAATTTTACCCACTACGGTGGTTGACTTATCAGACACCATCCCCTTGGATGTCTCTACCCCAGCACGTGGTGCTGCTAGGCCTCCAGCAGCCATGTCCATTAAGGCCTTCGCCAGGGCTAAAGCAGCCAAGACTACTAAAACAGTGCCTGTTAAACCCCCACATCCAGGCCCTCTTCTAGTTCTCAAATGCTTACTTTGGCAGAAGATTTAATTTCTTTAATTAGAGGATCTCAATCTCACCCAGACAGGGCCTCTCAGCCCCAGAGAAGAGACCTAGGGCAGAGCCCCTGAGCCAGTGTCCTCTGATGATTCTGCTGATGAATCAGACATAACTGACCAGCCAGAGGCTCCTTTCTCCAATTTTGAAGATTCTGATGCTGAAGAATCCATTCCAGCTGCTTCCCCACCAGAAGAATTCTCCTTTGGGGAAACCTTGCATGCCATGCGAGAACAGTTCCAATGGCAGCAACAGGATTTTTCAGACTCCAGAAAAGACTTAGGACCTTTCTGCACCTCCCACAGCACAGGCCCTTAGCTATACCTCCTGTTCTCTCTGTGGTGGATGATGCTTTCAATGATGTTTGCTCCGCTCCAGATTCTTTACCCCCGCCCCTGCCAAACCAGACAGATTTTACAGGGTGCCAGATACTCATCACCACCTTTACAAGGCCCCACTTGCAGACCCAGAAACTATATCCCAGGGTCCCAAGGCAGTAGCCGCGACCATAGCTAAAAACCCTATTCCTTCTGAAAGGGAAGCAAGGTCATTAGACAGATGGGGTAAAAGGTCTACACTTCAGCTACTCTCTCAGCTAGAGCTTTAAACTGTCAGTTTCACATGATACAATACCAAGAGTTTATGCTTGATCAGTTAACTAAAAACTAACCACTGATGAATCTCTTGATAAGAAATATGTATTAGAGATGGTAAATAACATACAACAGGTTAGCAACCATTCCTTAAAATGTGGCTATGATGCACTGGAGGCTTCATTTAGATCAGCCATGACAGGCACAGTGATAAGAAGGCATGCATGGCTAAAGGAACAAGCTTTACCGGATCATGTTAAAGCTAAGTTGCTAGATGCTCCTATGGACAAGACAAGTTTGTTTGGTACACCTGCCCAGCAGGTTATGAAGAAAATGGAAGAAAAGGCAAAATCTGTTCAAACTGTTAAAGATTTCTTGCAGGTTCAACCCCAAGGTTTAGCAGGAACTGGCCTGCCAAAAATTGGTCCTTTCCTGACTCCACAAAATTTCAAAGGGGCAGGAATAGACGTTCCAGAGGCAGAAACCAATCCAGAGGAGGTGCCTACAGAGGACGACAGTGGCAAGGTAACAACAGAGGCACAGACACAGCCACTGCCACTACATCAGCACAACCACAGTGACTTAACCCTAAATCCGCCTACCAGGGAACAAATAGCAGCTCCTCTAGGCGGAAAGTTAACCTTATTTTCAAAGAACTGGCACTACATAACAAAAGACAAGTGGATTTTACAAACCATAGATCAAGGTTACCGGTTTCACTTCCACACTTTACCAGTCAAAAGAGGAATGCCAAATCTACCTCCAAATCAAAACACAGAGGCTCTACGCCAGATAATGGAGTTAGCAAACATGACAGCTGTGGAAAGTGTGCCAACAGCAGAGCAAGGAAAGGGGTTCTATTCCAGACTATTCCTGGTTCCAAGAAAGGAAAAAAGTTGGAGACCAATTCTCGACCTGTCCACCTTAAATACATACATCATTGTCCCAAAATTCAAAATGCTGACCCTACAGCAACTTCTTCCCATGCTGGGCAAGGAGTCTTGGCTGGTAACTCTAGATCTCAAGGAGGCATACCTGCACGTCCCCATTCGACCAATCTGCAGAAGATACCTCAGATTTCTTGCAGGATCAGAGCACTATCATTTCTCAGCATTGCCCTTTGGCTTATCTACTGCGCCCAGAGTATTCACAAAATGCCTGGCATCAGTAATCGCCCATTGCAGACTACAGGGGAATTCAAATTTACCCATACCTGGACGACTGCCTGCTACAAGGGGACAACAAAAGCAAGCTGACAACAGATTTACAAAGGGTCATTTACTTGCTACAAGCACTGGGATACACAGTCAATTTACAAAAGTCAAGGCTGATACCATCCCAAACAAGGACATTCTTGGGCGAATTGGACACAGTAAAACAAATGGCATTCCTGACTACAGAAAACAAAAAGAACTTCCTCTTTACTTCTTGGCACTAACAAAACTGAACAAGTTAACAGCAAGAAAAGTACTGCAGGCCTTGGGCTTCATGGCATCATGCATAATCTTGGTTCCATTTGCCAGACTACATATGAGAAAACTACAGTGGTACCTAAAGAATTTATGGTCCCAACACAGACACAGTCTAGAAACAGAAATCCCACTAATTCCATGCTTAAAACAGGAGTTCCTATGGTGGGCTCAGGCATGCCAGTCAAACCCAGGCCTACCCTTTCGCAGATGTCAAGCAAGCCAGACCATCACAACAGACGCTTCAGACCTAGGATGGGGGCCCACATGCTGGACAAATGCGTGCAAGGATTGTGGACACAGGATCAACTTCACCTGCACATCAACCTAAAAGAAATGCTGGCAGTAAAACTGGCAATCCAAAAGTTCAAACCATTTCTCAAAGAGGGCCAGTTGATGATAAGGACAGACAACACCACAGTCATGTGGTACATCAACAAACAGGGAGGCACTCATTCATACCCCCTATGCAGAATGACCTTGGAGCTGTGGACCCTGGCACTCAGCTACAACATCCAGTTACAGGCAATATTTGTACAGGGAAAGACAATACTCTAGCAGACATATTAAGCAGAACCACTTCGGATGCCCACGAATGGAAGCTTCACCCGGACATCTTCAAGACCATCTCAAAGAAATGGGGAATGCCACAGATAGACCTATTCGCATCACCTCTCAATCACCAGCTCAAAAGATTCTGCACAAGGACATTCCACCCATTAGCATGGAAAGTGGATTCGCTCTCCTTCAACTGGAAAGGCCTAACAGCATATGCATTCCCACCTCTTCCTTTGATACACAAGGTACTACTGAAAATCAAGGAAGAACGTCCAAGGATAATCCTGATAGCTCCAAACTGGCCAAGACAACACTGGTACCCACTACTGAGGAGCATGTCTCGAACAATATGTGGCCAATACCCTGATGCCTTTGATGTTAACTCAGAACAACTACAGCATCATACATCCAAACCTAAAACGTTGCAACTGACTGCATGGAACATCACATAGCAGCAGCTAATCCAGAACTTTCCCAAAGAGTTAAAGACATTATTCTTGAAGCACGCAGACCTTCAACAAGAAGGAACTATGCTGGAAAATGGAAAAGGTTTGTCATTTGGAGTACGGAAAGAGGAAAAGATGTGTCAAACATAGATATGCCTAACATTCTGGAGTATCTGTGCGGACATCTTCATTCTGCCCTGTCCTACTCCTCCATCAAGATACATGCATCAGCTATTTCAGCAGAATACAGCTTTGAACCACCTGATTTTTCGCACCCTTTGCTCAGGCAGTTCCTCAGAGGAATCAAGAATGTAAAACCTCCAAGGAAACCACCATTACCAGCTTGGGATTTAAACTTTGTGCTAGAAAAGTTGACACTATCACCCTTTGAACCAGCAGCAACAGCAGACCTACAACACCTGTCATGGAAAACTGCTTTCCTACTGGCAATTACTTCAGCAAGGAGGGTTTCAGAACTACAGGCCTTAATGGCAGTGCAACCCTTCCTAATCTTCCACCAAGATAGAGTGTCCATGAGGACTAATCCTACATTTATGCCCAAGGTGGTATCCAGAGTGTCTTTAAACCAGGCAATCCACCTACCTACCTTCTTTCCCAACCCACAAAACAGAGGGGAAAGAATACTGCATACCTTGGATGTACATAGACAGCTACGCTACTACTTGGACAGAACAAAAAATAGCAGGAAGACTGACCAACTCTTTGTAGCCTATGCAACAGGAAGGGAAGGAAAAGCTATTTCCAAACAGACAATCTCCAAATGGATAGGAAATTGCATACGATTCTGTTACTCCTTCCATGGAAAACCAATTCCACACAACATAAGACCTCATTCTACAAGGGCAACAGCCACTACCACAGCCTTCTTACGAGGAGTGGCAACCAAAGACATTATTGAGGCGGCTACTTGGACCTCCGTGCATACATTTGCCAAGCATTATAACTTGCCTCTATATTCCAGATCCCGAGCAGGGTTTGCCACTGCTGTACTGCAAGGGATCCTAAACACACCATAATCTACTTTTATCCTCCTCCCCTAGTTGGCTATGGTATTCTACCCAGTTGTTATGACTGCAGATGCATCCATGAAGGACATAGTACAGTTTTGTACCTACCATAAATGTAGATGTCCGAACTGGATAGCATCTGCAGTCAGGATTACCCTCCCTCCTTCCCTCTGTGGTACTCCTAGGGTGTTTACCCTCCTAATAGCTAGCTGTTGGGGGGGAGTCTTTTATGGTGTATTTGTTTGTATATATGTACATACATGCTTATTGTTGTGTTTACCTCTATCTATTTGGAAACATTGGCATCTATCCAAATTTAGCCTGCAAGAGGGCTACTGGCATCTGGGGCAAGAAACACTGAGGAAAATGGCGTCGGCTGATGCTTTTATACCCGAAGACCAACAGAGATGACGTCGGGTGGAGTGCGACATCAGCCGAAGCCGGACCCGGACTTTGGAATCCGGCCGACTGAAGGGCTGCCCGACGACAGGACAACCCAGTTGTTATGACTGCAGATGCTATCCAGTTCGGACATCTACATTTATGGTAGGTACAAAACTGTACTATTTACCAAGTACATCTGCAGGCACAATTCCTGCCAGGAAGGAAAAATACTTCAGCAGACAAACTAAGGAGAAACCTCATGGATCCCCACAAGTGGCAGTTGGATCCACAAGTCTTCAGCATAATAACAAGGAAATGGGGATGCCCAGACATAGATCTATTTGCCTCTCCTTACAACTACCAACTAAAAAGATTCTGCACACGGATTTTTCACAGACAAGCATGGAATGTGGACGCCCTATCCTTCAGCTGGAAAACCCTATCAGTATATGCCTTTTCCCCCTCTGCCTCTCCTCCCCAAGGTACTCCTAAAGGTCAGACAGGAGAAGCCAAAGATGATACTGATTGCCCCAGACTGGCCCCGCCAGCACTGGTACCCAATCTTAAGGAGCTTGTCTCAATGCCCAACTTGGACCTTACCTCAAGTACCTCATCTACTGTCCCAGCAAAACAATCAGATCCTGCACAGCCAACTCAGGACTTTAAACCTGGCAGCATGGCGGATAATGTAGTCATACAAAACACACCTCTCAGCAAAGCTGTGATGGATGTCATTTTGGAAGCCAGAAGGCCTAGTACTAGAAAATCTTACGCTGGGAAATGGAAGAGATTCTTTGCTTGGAACCAGGCACAAGGAACAGATACAGCTGTGCCAAATATTCCTCAGATTTTACAATACTTAACTGAGATGCTGGATAAAGGCCTTTCTTTCTCATCTATTAAAATTCATGCTTCTGCCATTTCAGCTCATTAAAATGCAGAGCCAGCAATCTTTTCTCATCCATTATTAAAACTACCTCAGAGGAGCCAAAAATTTAAGGCCTCCAAGGAGATCACCAATGCCTGCATGGGATCTCAACTATGTTTTGGAAAAAACTCACCGTGCCTCCTTTTGAGCCAGCTGCTACTGCTGATATAAAGTTTCTATCCTGGAAAACAGCTCTGCTCCTAGCAATAACTTATGCAAGACAAGTTTCAGAGCTACAGGCACTCATGGCTGTGGAACCTTTTATAATTTTTTTGTCCGGACAGTCTCTCCTTGAGGACAAACCCAACATTTATGCCTAAGGTGTGGTGTCCAGTGTGGTTCTTAACCAAACCATTCATCTGCCAACTTTTTATCCAAATCCACAGAACAAGGGGGAAAGAATTCTACATTCTTTGGACGTGCACAGACAACTTAAATTCTACTTGGTCAGGACCAAAGTTTTCAGAAAAACAGAGCAATTACTAGTGGCATATGCTGCAGGATCACAAGGAAAGGCTATCTCAAAGCAGACTATTTGAAAGTGGATTAGCCACTGCGTTAGTTTCTGCTACTTGTACCATGGAAAGCCAGTGCCTAAGGGCATTAGGCCACATTCCACCAGAGCTGCAGCCACTTCAGCAGCCTTTCTCAGGGGGGTACCAACCAAGGACATTTTAGAGGCAGCTACTTGGAGTTCAGTGCACACCTTTACAAAGCACTATCATCTACCACTCTACGCTAAATCCAGGACAGGCTTTGCCACTGCAGTTCTGCAGGGTCTCATAGCCACTCCTAATGCTGTTTAGCCCCAGCCTCCTAACCATAGCTTTGGGAATCTACCCAAATGTAATGGCTGCAACAGTGAAACACGAAGAACATAGTACAGTTGTGTACACTTACCATAAATGTAGATGTTCGAGCGTATTCACTGTTGCAGTCCAGGTTACCCACCCACCATCCCCCTTTTCTTCTGGTGGAACTTTTCTTTCCTTCTCTGATTTATGCAACCTATGTGGTGTATTTGCTTGTAGATGAAGGTAAAGTTTATATTGGTGCATGCAATTTTATTTATAGATATAAATTTTGGTTACCCTTTTAGGGGGCACCTGATATCTGGGGAAAGAAAAACTAAAGAAAATGGCGTTGGCTGCTTCTTTCGTCAGGGAAGGGGTGACAGCAGCCGACGCAGGACCCAAAACTTTGGAATTCAGGCCGACTGAGGGCAACCTGCCAGCAGGATTACCCAAATGTAATGACTGCAACAGTGAATACACTCGAACATCTACATTTATGCTAAGTGTACACAACTGTACTTTCCCTCTTTTTGATAAGGATGGGAAAATTATTAATAGGTATGGGGGGGGGGTATGTGTGTACTTCATCAACTTTGGTTTTCAGAATTTTGAGTTGTCCGGTTCACGGGTTTGTTCTGACAAATTGTGAAAGTATGAGGTAAGTTTTACGTGCAAATTTTTCTTGTGAGGAAAAGCTGTGTTAAATAATTATTATTTTATTTTATTTTACATTTGTTAACCGGGATAGTCCGACTGGGTACATGTTCATTTTCAGTGGCGGCCCGGGGAGAAAAGCTCCACATGTGCAAAAAAGTGACACACTAAGGTTGTGGTTACATAGAAATCTAAACATATTACAAATCACTGACAATTTATAGTCAAGGTTACATTTAAATCAAGCAACATTGTAGGTTTATGCTATGAAATATACAGAGATATCATTTTACAGTATGTAGAAAGAAAAGTATTCACAGATTGAATGTAGGGATGATAGTTAAGAGAAAAGGTGATTAGTTAAGAAAGGACGTTGCTGGAAATTGTATGTAGAGGGGTTGAAGAGCATAGCCTCAGAATGGGTAGTATAACAATTTATCTTCCTGATAATATAATTCTAATGGTTGTTTTGAAGTGTATGTTGTCTGGGTAAACAAAGGTTATTATTGGGTTTTTCTCCAATGTAAGTTGTGTTTTCTTACTTTTTTCTTATTTTTTTGGATTAGGCTGGGTTTAGACATGGGCATAGCCAATCCCTGTTTATATACATCTTTAGGGATATTTTGAATTGGGGCAAGGAGGATGTAGTGATTAGTTCAGCAGTAAGTGAGTTCCATTTTTTTTCCAGCAAAGTTGGAGAATAATGATTCTCCGACTGAGTTGTTGGCTTTGGTCGATTGTACTAGCATTCTATTGGATGAGCGGAGGGATGCTAGGTTGCTGTACAGGGTGATAATATTAGTCAGAATGGGTATACTGGTAGGTTGATAGAGGATTTTATGAATAACTATGTGTTGGTTATAGTGGAGCTAATTTGGTAGTTCTAGCCAGCCTAATCTGTGAAGATTCTGACAGTGGTGGGGTTCTGTAGGCTGAGCCTATGGCAAATCTAGCTGTGTTGTTATAGCAGCTAGTAATTTTGTTAAGGTTTGATTTGCTTAGATTTGTGAAGATGGGTGAGGCGTAGAGAAGGGTTGACAGCAGATGTATCCGAGCTGTGGCAGTTCTGGCAGATGGGGTTAGGAATTGTTTAATCCTATACAAGGAGTCTATTTTTTTGTTAATGTTTTGATGGTTTTGTCTATATGAGCATCGTACTTCAGATTATTATCAATGATTATGCCAAGAAGTTTTTTGCAAGGTTCTGGAGAGATTATGGTGCCATTGTTAGATGAGATTGTAATTATTGGTGATGTTAGCTTATGGGTAGTGGAGAAAAGTAGTAGATGTTCATCGTGTTACACTGCTGCAGTCATTACACTTGGGTTATCCTGCCGTCAGGCGGTCCCGCAGTCGGCCCGAGTTCCAAAGTCTTGGTCCAGCGTCGGTTGCCGTCGCTTCTTCCATGACGTCAGTGCGCCAGGGATATATAAGATGCAGCCGACGCTATTTTCTTCAGTCTGTCTTGCCGCGCGATGCGGTGCTCGAAGCAGAAGCAGTTCGCAAGTGCTGGTCGGCCGACTCCTGAGATTTTCGAAGTCGAATTTCAGATCCGAAGTCTTCAATAAAGCTAAGTACCCCATTGGGGAAACTTTTTTCTTACCTCAGACCGATGTCAGAAAAGTTAATAATTGTATTTCTTGTGGGAAGCAAATACCTCATAAGGACTTCCACTCTTACTGTATTTCATACCTAGGCCCTGATCACGACGTCACTAGCTGTCGGTTTTGTGCTAGATTTAACAAACGCACTATGAAAAGGCGTTTTGATTTTGCTTTACACTACTTTGGACGAAGGTTCAATTATACTATGCCGTTGGATCAGCCGACGACCTCAGTACCGAAAAAACGCAAAGACAAGGATAAAGACAGGCATCCGAGGTCCAAAACCGACGACGAAACCTCTTCTAGGCCAGTCGCCGGTTCTCAGTGAGGCGCTTTTGCAGCCCCTGACTCCCGCTACCTCAGAGCAACAGGCCGCTTCCGACTCCCACGTGGAGACAGCTAGGCCTCTGGAAACTCAAGGTATTGGGCCTACGGAAACTAATCCCTCAGGTGGGTCCGGAGCCGCTGAGCAGGCATCAGCTTCTGAGGGTGTTTTCAGACCTTCACAGCTTACCATTAAAATAACAGCCAAGACAAAGGTACCATTAAAGACAAAGAAACAAGTACAGCATTCTTCTGGACAGTCCTCCATGCCTAAGAAACAGATGCTTAAAATGGCCGAAGACCTCATTACTCTAATCAGGGATTCCCATCCCCCTCCTGAGAAAAGGCCTAGGCAGGATAAAGACTATGACTCCTCTGATCAGGTTTCCATTTCCTCTGATTCCTCTTCAAACCAGGGATACTCTCTACCCCCCTATGAGGACTCTGATGCTGAAGAATCTATCCCTTCAGCCTCCTCTCCTGAGGATTATTCTTTTGGGGAATCTTTACATACCATGAGGGAGCATTTCCATTGGGAAAGTCAGGATTACTCAGAATCCAAGAAAAGGCTCAGGGATTTCCTCTTATTGCCTCAGCACAGGCCCCCGGCTATTCCGCCTGTGCTAGATATTGTGGATGATGTGTTCTCTGAATCCAGCCTATCTCCTGACTCTTTGCCCCCTGCTCCAGCCAAGCCAGATAGGTATTATAGAGTCCCTGACTCTCACAAGTTTCTTTACAAAAACCCTTCTGCTGATCCAGAAACTATTTCCCAGGGTCCAAAAGGGGTTAAGGCTTCCATTGCAAAAAATCCAGTACCCTCTGACAGAGATTCCAGAGCTTTGGATAGATGGGGGAAAAAAGTATACACGTCTGCAACTTTAGCAGTAAGAGCTTCAAATTGCCAGTTTCACATGCTTAAGTACCAACAATATTTAATGGCTCAGTTAAAACAGAAAATGCTTGCAAGCTCAGAAGCTCCTGATTGTAAAGAAATGCAGGATTTATTGCATGCAGTTGAACAGGTGGGAAAACATACTCTGCAATGTGGATTTGATTCTTTAGAGGCCTCTTGTAGAGCCGCAGTTACAGGTTCTGTTATTCGAAGACATGCTTGGTTAAAAGAACAGAGTTTACCTGATCATGTTAAGGCAAAATTATTGGATGCTCCTTTACAGCATGATACTTTGTTTGGTGTTAAGGCAGAAGAGGTGTTAAAGAAAATGGAGGATAAAGCTAAATCTATGCAAACAGTCAAGGATTTCTTACAGGTACAGCCACCTCGCTTTAGCAGAAATTGGCCAACTAAGAATTGGTCCTTTCCAGTGTCAGACAGGCCACACAGAGGCAGATACACACACCCAAGAGGCAGTTCTCAACCCCAAGGCTCAAACAGACAATGACATTGGGGCACCTCAACCCCAAAAGGAGGTGAGGACAAGTCTCAAACTTACAGGAAACAGTCACAATGACTTTCCTCTTCGTATGCGAAGCACGTCCCTTTAGGAAGCCCCCTTAGGGGGAAAACTAGCACTTTTTTCTCAAAACTGGCAAACAATCACCCAAGACAAATGGGTTCTGGATATTGTGTCTCAAGGCTGCAGATTCCACTTTCATACTTTACCAAGGCTAAAAGGAATGCCAGATCTGCCACAAAATCAATGGGCAGAGGCACAAAAACAAATTTCAGCCCTCATGGACATGAGAGCTATTCAGAAAGTACCACAACAGGAGCAAGGACAAGGATTTTACTCAAGGCTCTTCCTGGTCCCCAGAAAGGACAAGACCTGGAGGCCCATACTAGACCTTTCAATTCTGAATATTTACCTGGATATTCCGAAATTCAAAATGTTGACATTGCAGCAGCTTCTACCCATGCAGGGCAAGAAGGCTTGGCTTGTTACTCTGGACCTCAAAGAGGCATACCCACATGTCCCTATCAGACAAAATTGCAGAAGATACTTCAGATTCAAAGCTGGTATAATGCACTACCAATTCTCTGCACTGCCCTTTGGCTTATCTACTGCGCCCAGGGTCTTCACAAAGTGTCTGGCACCAGTAATTGCATTTTGCAGACAAAAAGGAATTCAAATATACCCATACCTGGACGACTGCCTCATTCAAGCAGAGACTTAGGACATTCTTCTACAGCATCTGGCGTTCATAAAAAGGTTGCTAATTTCTCTAGGGTACACAGTAAACGAAAATAAGTCAAAACTAGTGCCCTCGCAACAGATGGCATTCCTGGGTGCCAGCTTAAATACAACGGCCCAGATGGCTTACCTCAAGCCAGACAAACAAGTTCAACTAGCTCAATATTTTCAATTACTGGCAAAAAAGTCCCATCTCCCTGCAAGAAAAATTCTGCAGGCCCTGGGATTCATGGCATCCTGCATACTACTAATACCATATGCCAGACTGCATATGAGAAAATTACAATGGTACCTAAAAAGTGTTTGGACTCAACACTCTCACAGTTTAGAAGCAGTAATACTAATGATTCCCTGCCTACAACAGGAGTTTGGATGGTGGACACAGGCATGTCACCTAAACAAGGGTCAGCCTTTTACCCAACCCACACCAAGGCAAACTCTAACAACAGATGCTTTGGATTACGCCTGGGGAGCACACATGGCAGGAAAATGCATTCAGGGCAAGTGGACCACAGACCAGATGCATCTTCACATCAATCAAAAAGAGATGTTGGCTGTTCAAAATGCCCTAACAGCTTTCAAGGACCTTCTACATCCAGGACAACTATTACTAAAGACAGACAACACTACAGTAATGTGGTACATAAACAAGCAAGGGGGCACTCATTCTTATCCCCTATGCAGGCAAGCCATGACCTTGTGGAACACAGCTCTAACGTACCAAGTTCACCTGCAAGCACAATTCCTGCCAGGAAAGAAGAATACTCTGGCAGATGATCTAAGCAGAAATGTCATGGACCCTCACGAATGGAAATTGAATCCGCAGATCTTCAGCATGGTAACGCAAAAATGGGGATGCCCAGACATAGACCTTTTTGGCTCCCCACTGAATTGCCAACTACAAAAATTCTGCACAAGGACTTATCACAAACAAGCATGGAAAGTGGATGCTGTTCTGTTCAGCTGGAAAAACCTAAAGGTTTATGCCTTCCCACCACTGCCTCTCATTTCAAAGGTACTCCTAAAAGCCAGACAAGAAAAAACACAAATGATCCTGATTGCTCCAGACCGGCCATGCCAGCACTGGTACCCTATCTTAAGGAACTTGGCTCAGGGCCCACCATGGACTTTGCCTCAAATTCCACACCTTCTAACTCAACAAAACAATCAGATCCTGCAAAGTCCGCTCAAAACCCTAAACCTGGCTGCATGGCAGATACATTAGCCAAACAGGCAACAGCTCTCTCTAAAGCTGTTATGGATGTCATTTTGGAGGCCAGGAGGCCTAGCACCAGGAAAGCTTACTCAGAAAAATGGAAAAGATTCTGCGGCTGGAACCAGGCTCAAAGCCTTGACCCTCTTGTTCCAAACATTCCTCAGATTTTACAATACTTAACTGAGATGCTAGACAGAGGCCTATCCTTCTCATCAATTAAGATTCACGCCTCTGCCATTTCAGCACATTACAACACGGATCCTCCTTTATTCTCTCATCCCTGGCTAAAGCAGTACCTCAGAGGGGCTAAAAACATAAGACCGCCCCGGAGAGCACCATAACCAGCTTGAGACCTCAATTTTGTTTTGGAAAAACTGACCCTACCACCTTTTGAGCCGGCCAGTACAGCCGATTTAAAATTTTTGTCATGGAAAACAGCTCTGCTCCTGGCAGTAACTTCAGCACGAAGAGTCTCAGAGCTACAGGCATTAATGGCAGTGGAACCTTTTATAATTTTTCATCAGGACAGGGTATCTTTAAGGGCAAACCCTTCCTTTATGCCAAAGGTGGTATCTAGTGTGGCTCTTAACCAAACCATCCATTTGCCAACCTTTTATCCAAACTCACAGAATAAAGGGGAGAAACTTCTGCATTCTTTGGACATGCACAGGCAGCTACGCTTCTACTTGGACAAAACAAAAGCTTTCAGGAAAACCGAGCAACTGTTTGTGGCATATGCTGCAGGATCACAGGGCAAGGCTATCTCAAAGCAGACTATATCCAAATGGATAGGACACTGTATTTGGTACTGCTACACACAACATGGAAAATCAGTCCCAAATAACATCAGACCACATTCCACCAGGGCAACAGCCACTTCAACAGCTTTTCTCAGAGGAGTACCTACCAAGGAACTTTTGGAGGCTGCAACTTGGAGTTCAGTGCACACCTTTGCCAAGCATTACCACCTGCCTCTTTACTCTAAATCCAGAGCAGGATTTGCCACTGCAGTTCTGCAGGGCCTCATAGCCAATCCTAACTCTTTATAGACCAGTCACCCAGCCTTAGCTTGGGGATTCTACCCAAGTGTGATGACTGCAGCAGTGTAACACGATGAACATAGTACAGTTTTGTACCTACCATAAATGTAGATGTTCGAGTGTTCACACTGCTGCAGTCCAGGTTACCCTCCCTCCAATCCCCTCTGAAATAACTGGACTTATCTATACCTTTCTATCCTATACAACCTTTGGGGTGTATTTGCTGGTAACTGAAGTTATTGTTTTTATTTTATATGTATATTTTTGATTAGCAATATGTATTGCCTACCTACTTGGGGGCACCTGACATCTAGGGCAAGGAAAACTGAAGAAAATGGCGTTGGCTGCATCTTATATACCCCTGGCGCACTGACGTCAGGGAAGAAGCGACAGCAACCGACGCTGGACCAAGACTTTGGAACTCGGGCCGCCTGCGGGACCGCCTGACAGCAGGATAACCCAAGTGTGATGACTGCAGCAGTGTGAACACTCGAACATCTACATTTATGGTAGGTACAAAACTGTACTTTTGGTTTTGTTTGGCTCCAGTAGGAGACGGCGACTATTGAGCCAGTTCTCTACTTTGTTGAAGGTGATTTGGAATAGGGATTGTACTTCTGTGGGGGTGGAGGCAGAGCAGATTAGTGTGGAGTCATCTGCATACTGTATACATATCGCATCTGGGATAACTTTGGGTACGTCATTAATGAATATTGAGAAAAGGAGGGGACCCAATATAGAACCTTGGGGAACTCCAAGGATGACAGGTAGAAAAGGGGATAGATTGTCTTTTCATAGTATAACTTGTTGTCTACCTTGTAGGTAAGAATGGAACCAGTTGATTACTGGGTTGTCTAAGGAAAGTGATTTTAGTGAGTCTAGGAGTAGGTGGTGATTCACCATGTCGAATGATTTGGATAGATCGAGAAAGAGGGCAGAGGAGAGCTTATTCTGATTACGGCTGTGATTTAGTGTGTGAGAAAAGGAGAGAGGGGCAGTAGTTGTACTATGGGCAGCTCTAAATCCATGCTGGGATGGGGCTAGGAGAGTATTCTAAGTAAGGTGAGTTAGAATTTGCTTATTTATGCATTTCTCCATTATTTTGGCTAAGGGAGGTAGGATGGCTATAGGTCTGTAGTTAGAGAGTTCAGTGGAGTTTCCCCCTTTATGAAGTGGAATAATGTGGGAGATTTTCCAGATGGAGGGGATGAGGATTCGTGGATAGCATGATTGATTAAGATGGAGATAGGGTACGCTATTTCATTAGCGGCTTTTTGTAGAAATTCCGCAGGAAGTAGGTCTGCTGCCAAGGTGGTGGGTTTTAGTTTCTTAAGTAGGGATTTAATATAGTCAGTGGGGATAGGATCAAATTTGAACAGAGGTGCATTAACCTGAGTGGATGTGATAGTAGTAGTAGTGTTAGGAGATTATTAGCTAGTGACTGGACTGTTTCTGAGAAGAAAAGTATTAAAGGTCTTTGCAACACATGTAGGAGGTAGTTGTAGGGTAGCTGAGGGGGTGGGGGTTGAGGATTTACCTGGGTGGAGCAGTTTATTAAGGCCTGACCAGACTTTTTGTGGCTGATTTTGGTGCTTTTGCTGTAAATTGAAATAGTAGATGTTCTTGGTGTTTCACTGTTGGCAGTCATTACATTTGGGTTATCTGTTTGCAGGTAGCCCTCATTCGGCCTGATTAACAAAGTCTTGGGTCCTGCGTCGGTTGCTGTCCCTTCTTTCATGACGTCAGGGGTATAAAACATGCAGCTGACGCCATTACTTCAGTCTTTCTTGCTGTACGGTGCCCGAAGCAGTTCGCAAGTGCCGGTCGGCCGACTCCTGAAATTTTCGTTTTCGAGTTTCAGAACCGAAGTCTTCAACTAAAGCTAAGTACCCAGTTGGGGAAACTTTTGCTCTTTACCAATGTCAGTAAAAGTTAATAATTGCATTACTTGTGGAAAGCAAATGCCTCATAAAGATTTTCATTCGTACTGTTTTCCTTCTCTAGGCCCTGACCACGACGTACCTTGCTGTTGGTATATTTTCGTCTCTAAATATTTCGGTTCTTGGTTTAATTAACCAGAAATGTCGACGGTTAGTCATCCGACTACCGGGATTCCGAAAAAATGCAAAGATAAAGACAGAGACAGGCCGCCAAGGTCCAAAACTGCTGATGACACTTCTCCTAAGCCAGTCGCTAGTTCGCCGGTACTCAGTGAGGCGCTTTTGCAGCCCCTGATACCCACTACTTCTGATTCGCAGGCCTCTACTGAGACCCATTCGGAGTCCGGTATGCCGCGAGATGCTTCAACTATGGAACCCACAGATGTCGCTACCTTGGATGGGTCCGGAGCCGGTGTGCAGGCACCGGCTTCTGAAGGTGTATTCACGCCTGCGGACTTGCATATTAAACTAACGCCTCCTTCTTTTCTTAGGCCTAAATCTCGATCCATGCCTAAAAAACTGACGCCCAGGTCACATGTTCAGGCCTTTATGCCTAAAAAACAAATAAGGATGGCTGAAGATCTAATAACTCTAATCAGGGGTAGCCAACCCCCCCCCTTCTAAGAGGCCTAGGACTGAAGTTGATTATGAATCTTCTGATAAGGATTCTGTTTTTTCTGATTCTTCTGATGATCTGGATTTGTCCTTATCTACTTAAGAGATGCAGAGGACTCCATTCCCTCTGCTTCCCCTCCTGAAGATTTTTCTTCTGGGGAAACCTTACATACTCTAAGGGAGCATTTCCACTGGGAAAGCCAGGATTTTTCTGATTCAAAAAAGTGGCTTAAGGATTTCCTTCTCCTCCCTCAGCATAGGCCTTTAGCTATTCCTCCTGTACTCGACATTGTTGATGATGCTTTTTCGGAATCTAGTTTGGCCCCTGATCTGCCTCCTGCTCCCAAAAAACCTGACCGATACTACAGAATCCCTGAATCCCACAAGTTCCTTTTTAAAAATCCTATTGCAGATCCAGGTACTATTTCGCAGGGGCCCATGGGCATTAAGGCTTCTATTGCTAATAATATGTTAGAGGAACATGTTATTTGACTGCTCAAACAGAAAATTATGTTGATTCCTGACTGTGGAAAATAAAGAATTACAGGATTTAATGCATTCTGCTTAACAAGGTGGAAAGCATAATTTGCAATGTGGTTTTGATTCATTAGAGGCCTCTTGCAAGGGCGTCTGATGTTCTTCGTGTTTCATTGTTGCAGTCATTACATTTGGGTAAATCTGCTGGCAGGTTGCCTTCAGTCGGCCTGAAATCTTGGGTCCTGCATCGGTTGTTGTCTCCTCTTCCATGACGTCAGGTCGTCAGGGTTATAAAACATGCAGCCGACACCATTTTCTTCTGTCTTTCTTGCCGCGCGGTGCCTGAATCAGAAGCATTTCACAAGTGCCGGTAGGCCGAGTTTCAGAACCGAAGTCTTCACTAAAGCTAAGTACCCCATTGGGGAAACTTTTTTCTTGCTTTTTACCGATGTCAGAAAAAGTTAATAATTGTATTACTTGTGGGAAGCAAATACCGCATAAGGATTTCCATTTATACTGTATTCCTTGCCTAGGCCCTGATCACAACGTGCCTGGCTGTCAGTTTTGTGCTAGATTTAACCAATGCACTATTAAGCGTCAGTATATTTTTGCATCAAAGTATTTTGGAAACAGATTTAACTACCCAGAAATGTCGTCGGATAGCAATCCGACTACCGGAGTACATAAAAAACACAAAGAAAAGGACAGAGAAAGGCAGTCGAGATCCAAAATCGACAAAGCTTCTCCTAAGCCAGTCACTGGTTCGCCGGTACTCAATGAGGCACTTTCGCAGCCCCTGATACCCGCTACCTTCGAGTCGCAGGCCTTTACCGACACCCATGTGGTGTCTGGCATGCCGCAAGATACTCAAGATATTGGACTGACGGATGTATCTCCCTCGGATGGGTCTGGAGCCGCTGAGCAGGCACCGGCTTCTGAGGGTGTATTCAGACCTCAACATTTGTATATCAAACAGACGACAGCTGCAAAACCAAAGACAGAAGCAACTTCTAAAACGAAAAGACCGACGCTTGAGTCACGTGCACAGGCCTCTATGCCTAAAAAACAGATGATCAAAATGGCTGAAGACCTTATTACCTTGGTCAGGTGTACCCATCCCCCTCCAGATAAGAGGCCTAGGCAAGACACTGATTATGAATCTTCAGATCAGGTTTCTATTTTTTCTGATTCCTCTTCTGATCAGGAATTATCTATACCTCCCTATGAGGTTTTTGATGGTGAGGAGTCTGTTCCATCTGCATCTCCTCCTGAGAATTATTCATTTGGAGAAACCATGCATACTTTGAGGGAGCATTTTCACTGGGAGAGTCTAGACTTCTCAGAATCAAAAAAGAGGCTGAGGGATTTCCTTCCTCTCCCTCAGCACAAGCCTTTAACCATTCTCCCTATTTTAGACATTGTGGATGATGTGTTTTCGGAGTCAAGCTTGACCCCAGACTCCTTACCTCCAGCTCCCAGTATGCCTGTCAGATATTACAGGGTCCCTGACTCACATAAATTTTTATTTAGAAACTCTGCTGCTGATCCTGAAACTATTTCACAGGGTCCAAAGGGAGTTAAGGCCTCAACAGCAAAAAATCCTAGCCCCTCTGACAGAGATTCAAGGTCATTGGACAGATGGGGAAAAAGGTTTATGCATCTGCAGCCTTGGCAATCAGGGCCTTAAGCTGTCGATTTCATATGCTTAAGTACCAACAACATGTTATGGGATTGTTGAAACAGAAAATTATGTTGATTTCATAATGTGCAGAAAATAAAGAATTGCAGGAATTATTGCATGCAGCTGAACAAGTTGGAAAGCATACTTTGCAATGTGGTTTTGATTCTTTAGAGGCCTCCTGCAGGGCCGCAGTTACTGGATCTGTGATTAGGAGCCATGCCTGGTTAAAGGAACACAATTTGCCTGATCATGTTAAAGCTAAATTGCTAGATGCACCTTTACAGCATGAGTCTCCATTTGGTATTAAGGTAGAAGAGGTTTTAAAGAAAATGGAAGACAAAGCTAAGTCTATGCAAACTGTTACAGACTTCTTACAAGTGCAGCCACCTAGATTCAGTAGACACTGGCCTACAAACAATTGGTCCTTTCTAGCGTCAGACAGAGCTCAAAGGGGGAAATCCAGATGCCCTAAGGGTTCCAGATACCAGGCGCAAGACTCATACAGGTCAATGCAATGGGGTGCATTCACCTCCAAATGTGGAGGAGATAAAGCGCAAACCTACAGAAAGCAATCCCAATGACTTCCCTCTGCCTACACCAAGCACCTATCTTTTGGCAGCACCCATAGGGGGAAAATTAGCACTTCTTGCTCAAAATTGGCAGTTAATAACCCAGGACAAGTGGGTACTAAACATCGTATCACAGGGATACAGATTCCATTTCCACACTCTCCCAATGGCAAATGGTTGGCCAGATCTGCCAAAAAATCAGTGGGCAGAGGCACAGAAACAGGTTACGTCCCTCATGGATATGGGGGCCATTCAGATAGTACCAAAACAGGAAAAAGGACAAGGTTTTAATCAAGACTGTTCTTGGTACCCAGAAAGGACAAGGCCTGGTGGCCAATACTGGATTTATCAATTTTGAACACATACCTGGACATTCCAAAATTCAAAATACTGACTTTGCAGCAGCTTCTGCCCATGCTGGGCAAGAATGCTTGGCTGGTGACTTTAGACCTAAAAGAGGCATACCTGCATGTCTCAATAAGACAGTCGTGCAGAAGATACATCAGATTAAAGGCTGGCTTAATGCATTACCAATTCTCTGCACTGCCCTTTGGCTTATCTACTGCACCCAGGGTCTTTACAAAGTGCCTGGCACCAGTAGTTGCATTTTGCAGACAAAGAAGTATACAAATATATCCTTACTTGGGTGACTGTCTCATTCAAGCAGAGAACAAGGACACTCTTCTTCGACACCTGGCGTTTGTGAAAAGGCTTTTAACTTACCTAGGGTACACAGTAAACGAAAATAAATCACAACTGGTACCCTCTCAAAAGATAACATTCCTGAGTGCAAGGTTGAATACAACTGCCCAGATGGCTTACCTCACGCCAGACAAACAAAGGCAACTGACTACTTACTTCAAACTGATGGCAACAAAAACCCAGTCTTCTGCAAGACAAATTCTGCAGGCTCTGGGCTTCATGGCATCCTGCATCCTACTAATTCCATATGCAAGACTGCATATGAGGAAACTTCAGTGGTACCTAAAAAGTTTATGGAGTCAACATTCACACAGTCTGGAAACAATGATTCCTTTCATCCCCTGCCTGCAACAGGAGTTTCTATGGTGGGCAAAGGCCTGTCATCAAAACATGGGACGGCCCTTCACTCTACCCCCTCCCAGCCAAACCTTAACAACAGACGCATCAGATTATGCCTGGGGGGCCCACATGGCAGGAAGATGCATTCAGGGCATATGGGCACCAAAACAAATGCATCTACATATCAACCAGACAGAGATGCTAGCTGTTCAAAATGCCCCAACAGCTTTCGTGGACTGAATTCATCCAGGAAAACTACCGATAAAGACAGACAACACCACACTCATGGGGTATATAAACAAGCAAGGGGGCACACACTCATACCCCCTTTACAGATTAGCCATGACACTGTGGGACACAGCTTTGACCTACCAAATACATCTTCAAGCTCCATTCCTGCCAGGAAAACAAAACACTCTGGCAGAAGATTTAAGCAGAAACCTTATGGTGGAAACTAAATCCGCAAGTCTTCAGCATGATAACAGAGAAATGGGGGAGCCCAGACACAGATCTATTTGCCTCTTATCAATTGAAAAGATTCTGCACAAGGACTCATCACAGACAAGCATGGAAAGTGGACGCCTTATTCTTCAGTTGGAAAAACCTATCAGTTTACGCCTTTCCTCCTCTGCCTCTTTTCCCCAAGGTCCTCCTAAAAGTCAGACAAGAGAAGCCAAAGATGATATTAATTGCCCCGGACTGCCCCCGCCAATACTGGTACGCAATCCTAAGGAACTTGTCTCAATACCCAGCTTGGACCTTGCCTCAAAGACCACAAGTGCTGTCCCAGCAAAACAATCAGATCCTGCACATTCAACTACAGACTCTGAATCTGGCAGCATGGCTAATCATGTAATCATACAAATGACACCTCTCAGTAAAGCTGTGATGGATGTCATTTTGGAAGCCAGATGGTCTAGTACTAGAAAATCTTATGCTGACAAATGGAAGAGATTCTGTGCTTGGAATCAAGCACAAGGAACTGATACAGCAGAACCACATGTTCCTCAGATATTACAATACTTAACTTGAGATGCGTGACATCAGTCAAAATCCATGCCTCTGCCGTTTCAGCTCATTACAATACAGAGCCACCAATCTTTTCTCATCCTTTGCTAACGCAGTATCTTAGAGGAGCCAAAAATGTAAGGCCTCCTAGAAGATCACCATTACCTGCATGGAACCTCAATTATGTGTTGGAAAAGTTCACCTTGTCTCCATTTGAACCAGCTGCCACCGCTGATATAAAGTTCTTATCATGGAAGACAGCTCTGCTACTAGCAATTACTTCAGCAAGAAGAGTTTCAGAGCTACAGGCCCTCGTGGCTGTAGAGCCTTTTATCATATTTTACCCAGACAGGGTGTCTCTGAGGACAAATACCACTTTTATTTCTAAGGTGGTTTCCAATGTGGCTCTTAACCAAACAATTCATCTGCCCACTTTTTATCTAAATCCGCAGAGCAAAGGGGAGAGAATTCTGTATTCCTTGGACGTACACAGACAGCTAAGATTCTGCTTGAGCAGGACTAAAGCTCTAAGAAAAACTGAGCAATTACTAGTGTGATATGCTGCAGGATCAGAAGGAAAGGCTATTTCAAAGCAGACAGTTTCAAAGTGGGTAAGCCACTGCATCCGTCTCTGCTACTTACACCATGGTAAACCTGTGCCCAAGGGCATTAGGTCTCATTCCACCAGGGCTGCAGCTACTTCAGCAGCCTTTCTCAGATGAGTACCAACCAAAGACATTCTAGAGGCTGCTACTTGGAGTTCTGTTCACACCTTTACAAAGCATTACCATTTGCCTTTCTACTCTAAGTCTAGGGCAGGCTTTGCCACTGCAGTGCTGCAGGGCCTTATAGCCGCACCTTATGCTGTTTAGCTCCAGCCTACCAACCATAGCTTTGGGATTCTACCCAAATGTAATGACTGCAACAGTGAAACACGAAGAACATAGTACAGATGTTCATCGTGTTTACCCTGCTGCAGTCATCACACTTTGGTTATCCTGCTGTCAGGCGGTCCCGCAGTCGGCCCGAATTCCAAAGTCTTGGTCCGGCGTCGGTTGCTGTCGCTTCTTCCCTGACGTCAGTGCGCCAGGGGTATATAAGAGGCATCCAACGCCATTTTCTTCAGTCTTTCTTGCCGCGCGGTGCCTGAAGCAGTAGCAGTTCGCAAGTGCCGGTTGGCCGACACCTGAGATTTTCGATTTGAATTTCAGTCCGAAGTCTTCAATAAAGTTAAGTACCCCATTGGGGAACATTTTCTTGCCTCAGTCCGATGTCAGAAAAAGTTAACAATTGCATTTCTTGTGGGAAGCAAATACCTCATAAGGACTTCCATTCCTGTTGTATTCCTTGCCTAGGCCCAGACCACGACGTCACAGGTTGTCGGTTTTGTGCTAGGTTTAATAAACAAACTATCAAACACCGTTTTGACTTCGCACGGCATTATTTTGTTAGGAAATTTAATTATATCATGCCGTCAGAGCAGCTGACGACCGCCATACATAAAAAACGCAAGGGTAAGGACAGGCAGCCTAGGAACAAGCCAGACTCCGAGGCCTTAGCTGGGTCTGTCACTGGTTCTCCGGTTTTCAGTGATGCGCCTACGCAGCCCCTGACGACCGCAGAACTGGTACCCCAGACAGCTGCGGATTCCCAAGCGGAGCCTACTAGGCCGGTGCAGCCATCTTCCGACACCGGAGCAGAAGTAGACACCGGTGCAGTAGAAACACCTTCGGTTGCAGAAGGTGTCTTCAGACCGACTACACTCACCATTAAATCTTATGCTAAGCTTAAAACTCCTTTAAAACCTAAGAAAACTGTACATCAGTCTACAGTTCAAGGCCCCATGCCTAAGAAACAGATGCTCAAGATGGCTGAAGATTTGATTACCCTTATCAGGGGTTCCCACCCCCTTCTGATAAAAGACCAAGACCAGAGGAGGATTATGCATCCTCTGACCAGGTTTCACTGTCCTCAGATTCTTCAGAGGAACAGGATTACACTTTTCCACCTTATTCTGATGCTGAAGACTCTATTCCCTCAGCATCTCCCCCTGAAGACTACTCCTTTGGGGAAACTTTACATACCATGAGGGAACATTTCCACTGGGAAGGCCAGCATTACTCAGATTCTAAGAAAAGGCTCAGAGAGTTCCTTTTACTACCCCCAGCACAGACCTCTTGCTATCCCACCTGTTTTAGATATTGTGGATGATGTTTACTTGGAGTCTAGTTTAAATCCAGACTCTCTACCTCCTGCTCCAGCCAAACCAGACAGATACTACAGAGTACCTGACTCACACAAATTCCTTTATAAAAGCCCTGTAGCTGACCCAGAAACAATTTCCCAGGGTCCTAAAGGAGCTAAAGCTTCTATGGCTAAAAATCCTGTGCCCTCTGAAAAGGATTCCAGAGCCCTAGATAGATGGGGAAAGAAAATATACACCTCAGCAACTCTGGCTATGAGAGCATTAAATTGCCAGTTTCACATGTTGAAATATCGGCAATTCCTACTGTCTCAGTTAAAACAAAAAATGAGCACACATTCAGAACAGTCTGAATTCAAGGAAATGCGGGATCTGTTGCATGCAGCTGAACAGGTGGGCAAACATACTTTACAATGTGGATTTGATTAATTGGAAGCTTCCTGTAGAGCAGCTGTTACGGGCTCTGTCATACGTAGACATGCTTGGTTAAAAGAACAAACCCTTCCTGACCATGTTAAAGCAAAATTATTGGATGCACCTTTACAGCAGGATGTATTATTTGATGTCAAAGCAGAAGAGATTTTAAAGAAAATGGAGGATAAGGCAAAGTCTATGCAAACGGTCAAGGATTTTTTGCAGGTACAACCCCCTCGTTTCAGCAGAAATTGGCCAACAAAAAACTGGTCCTTTCCAGCTTCTGACAGATCACAGAGGGGCAAATGCAGATGCCCAAGGGGCAGAGGTCAGTCACAGGGCCCTTACAAACCTCGCCAATGGGGTACTGCTACCCAGAAAGGAGGAGAAGACAGGCCCCAAGCTAGCCGAAGACAAACACAATGACTCTATCCTCAAATTACCAAGCAAATCTCTCCTGGCAACTCCCTTGGGAGGAAAACTAGCATTTTTTGCAGACAGCTGGCACATCATCACAAAAGACAAATGGGTTCTAAACATTGCCTCTCAAGGATACAGATTCCACTTTCATATCTTACCAAGGATCAAAGGAATGCCAAACCTGATACCAAATCAATGGGCAAAGGCACAAAAACAAATTACAGCTCTCATGGACATGAGAGTCATTCAACAGGTACCTACACAGGAGCAAGGACAAGGATTTTACTCAAGACTCTTCCTAGTCCCAAGAAAGGACAAAGCATGGAGACCCATTCTGGATCTTTCAATTCTGAACACCAATCTGCAAGTACCAAAATTCAAGATGCTAACACTACAGCAGCTTCTTCCCATGCTGGGCAAGAATGCTTGACTAGTCACTTTGGACCTCAAGGAGGCATACCTGCATGTCCCTATCAGACAAAATTGCAGAAGGATACCTCCGCTTCATTGCTGGTTCAACGCATGATCAATTCTCTGCACTGCCCTTTGGCTTATCTACTGTGCCCAGGGTCTTCACAAAATACCTGGCACCAGTAATCGCATACTGCAGACATAGAGGAATTCAAATATACCCATACCTGGACGACTGCCTTATTCAAGCAGAAAGCAAGGACATTCTTTTAAAGCATCTGGCATTTGTCAGACACCTTCTAAGTTGCCTAGGGTACACAGTAAACGAAAAGAAATCAAAACTAGTGCCCTCACAAAACATAATATTCCTGGGTGCCAGCTTGAATACAACGGCCCAGATGGCTTATCTCACGCCAGACAAGCAACGACAGCTGATTCAATATTTCAAAATAATGGCAACAGAGACCCATCTCCCTGCAAGAAAATTTCTGCAGGCCTTGGGATTCATGGCATCTTGCATACTACTAATACCATTTGCAAAACTGCATATGAGGAAATTACAATGGTACCTGAAAAGTGTATGAACTCAGCACAGCCACAACTTGGAAGCAATGATGCCACTCATTCCCTGCCTTCAACAGGAGTTTCTATGGTGGGCACAGGCATGTCACCTCAACAAGGGTCAGCCTTTCACCTTACTCACAGCCAGGCAAACTATGACAACAGATGCATCGGACTATGCCTGGGGAGCACACATGGCAGGGCAGTGCATTCAGGGCAAATGGACTACAGATCAGAGGCATCTACAGATCAATCAAAAAGAAATGCTAGCAGTACAGAATGCCCTAACAGCTTTCAAGGACCTTCTACACACAGGACAACTAATAATAAAGACGGACAATACCACAGTAATGTGGTACATAAGCAAGGGGGCACACATTCCTACCCTCTATGCAGGCAAGCAATGACCTTGTGGAATACTGCACTGTTATACCAGGTTCAATTACAAGCACAATTCCTGCCAGGAAAGAAAAACACATTGGCAGACGACCTAAGCAGAAACATCATGGATCCACACGAATGGAAACTAGATCCACAAGTCTTTGCAATGATAGCTCAAAAATGGGGACGCCCAGACATAGATCTTTTTGCAAGCCCCCACAATCACCAACTTCAAAAATTTTGCACAAGGACCTTCCATCCACTAGCTTGGAAAGTGGACGCCCTCTCATTCAGTTGGAAAACATTAACAGTGTATGCCTTCCCTCCACTGCCTCTTCTAGCAAAGGTACTGCTGAAAGTCAGATTAGAGAGGCCACAAATGATACTCGTTGCACCAGACTGGCCACGCCAGCATTGGTATCCAATTTTAAGGAACATGGTCCACGGCCCACCATGGATTTTGCCACAAATTTCTCACCTGCTCACCCAGCGAGATTCTACACAGCCAGCTCAAGATTTTAAACCTGGCTGCATGGCAAATTACATAAACAACCAGCCAACACCTTTATCCAAAGCTGTTATGGATGTCATTCTGGAGGCCAGGAGGCATAGCACCAGGAAGGCCTATTCAGACAAATGGAAAAGATTTTGGGCCTGGAACCAGGCTAAAGGCCAAAATCCCCCTGATCCAAACATTCTTCAGATTCTACAATATTTAACTGAGATGTTGCACAAAGGACTTTCCTTTTGTGCCTGGAACCAGGCTAAAGGCCAAAATCCCCTTGATCCAAACATCCCTCAAATTCTACAATATTTACCTGAGATGTTACACAAAGGACTTTCCTTTTCATCTATTAAGATCCACGCCTCAGCAATTTCAGCTCATTACAGCACGGATCCTCCTTTATTCTCACATCCACTCCTAAGAGAGTACCTCAGAGGGGCTAAGAACTTAAGACCGCCAAGGAGAGCTCCAATACCTACTTTGGATCTCAACTTTGTTCTGGAAAAGCTTACACTGCTGCCCTTTGAACCAGCTTTTTCAGCTGATTTAAAATTTCTTTCATGTTCGAGTGTTCACCCTGCTGCAGTCCAGGTTACCCTCCCTCCATCCCCTCTGAACTAGCTAAACTTATCTCTACCACTCTATCCTATACTACATCTGTGGTGTATTTGCTTGTGCCTAAGGGTTTTGTTTTATTTTTATATAGCTATATGTATATATATATATATATATATATATATATATATATATATATATATATATATATATATATATTTTGCCTACCTATTGGGGGCACCTGACATCTGGGGCAAGAAAAACTGAAGAAAATGGCGTCGGATGCCTCTTATATCAGCCAACGCCGGACCAAGACTTTGGAATTCGGGCTGACTGCAGGACCGCCTGATGGCAGGATAACCCAAGTGTGATGACTGTAGCAGGGTGAACACTCGAACATCTACATTTATGGTAGGGCAAGAAAGACTGAAGAAAATAGTATCGGCTGCATGTTTTATACCCCTGACGACCTGACGTCATGGAAGAGAAGACAGCAACCAACGCAGGACCCAAGACTTTGGAATTCAGGCCGACTGAGGGCAACCTGCCAGCAGATTACCCAAATGTAGTGACTGCAACAGTGAATACACTCGAACATCTACATTTATGGTAAGTGTACACAACTGTACTTTACTAGGTCTGTGCTCAGAAGGCATGCTTGGCTTAAGGAGCAATCTTTGCCTGATCATGTTAAAGTTAAATTGTTGAATGCTCCTTTAAATCAAGACTGCCTGTTTGGCAACAAGGCTGAAGAAGTTCTTAAAAAGATGGAAGGTAAAGCTAAATCTATGCTAACTGTCAAAGATTTTTTACAAGTTCAGCCTCCTAGATTTAGTAGGCACTGGCCCTCTAAGAATTGGTCCTTTCCAGCCCCTTCCAGGTCTTTTCAAGCCAAACCCAGACACAGCAAAAACCCCAGGTTTCAGTCCCAGGGAACACACAGAACTAAGCAGTGGGGAGCCTCCATTTTCAAATCTGGGAATAAAAAGACTCCCTCGTATGGTAAACTGTCTCAATGACTTCCTTTTAAAATTTCCAAGCACTTAACTGACTGCCCCTTTGGGGGGAAGATTGCTCTTCATGCAAAGAATTGAGAACTCATTACCTAGGAGAAATGGGTTTTAAATATAGTGTCCCAGGGATACAGATTTCACTTCCACACGTTGCCAACACCAAGTGGGTGGCCGGACCTACCCCCAAATCAGTGAGCAGAGGCCCAAAAACAAGTACTTTCTCTTAAGCATGGGGGCTAGTCAACTGGTACCGGAAGAGGAAAAGGGTCAAGGTTTCTACTGGAGACTTTTCCTGGTACCCAGAAAAGACAATTCATGGCATCCTATCCTGGACCTGTCTACTCTAAACACCTTTTTTGGAGATTCCAAAATTCAGGATGCTGACCCTTCACCAATTATTTCCTATGCTAGGCAAAGATGCCTGGTTGGCAACAACAGATTTAAAAGAAGCATACCTTCACATCCCAATCAGGGAATCTTGCAGAAGATACCTATGCTTCAAAGCAGGCTACACACACTATCAGTTCTCTGCACTGCCCTTTGGCTTATCTACTGCGCCCAGGGTATTCACAAAGTGCCTAGCTCCAGTTATTGCATTTTGCAGACAAAGAAATATTCATATATAGCCATACCTGGATGATTGTCTAATTCAGGCAGAAAGCCAGGACATACTTTTGAATCATCTGGCCTTTGTACAAAGGGTTCTAACTTGTCTGGGGTACACCATAAATGAAAAGAAATCACACCTGGTACCCTGTCAACAAATTATATTCCTGGGAGCAAGCTTGAGTACAACTTCCCAGATGGCTTACCTCACGCCAGAGAAACAAATTCATTTGACAACCTATTTCAAACAAGTGGCCACAAAAACCCTGCTATCTACAAGACAAATACTGCAAGCCTTGGGGTTCATGGCCTCCTGCATTCTTCTAATTCCATATGCAAGACTGCATATGAGGAAACTACAGTGGTATCTAAAAAGCCTGTGGTGTCAACATTCTCAAGACCTAGAAACAATGATTCCTATAATGCCTTGCCTACGCCTAGAGTTCCTTTGGTGGGCAGAGGCCTGCCACCAAAACAAGGGACTACCTTTCACACCACCCCTTGCCGCTCAAACCCTAACAACAGACGCATGAGACTATGCATGGGGTGCTCACCTGGCAGGGAAGTGCATTCAGGGGAAATGGAACCCAAGTCAAATGCACCTGCATATCAATCAAAAAGAAATGTTAGCTGTACAGAATGCTCTGACAGCCTTCAAGGACTACATTCTTCCAGGACAACTAATGGTAAAGACAGACAACACCACTGTTATGTGGTACATAAACAAGCAGGGGGTACACATTCCTAACCCCTCTGCAGACTAGCCATGGCATTGTGGAACACAGCCCTCAGCTACCAAGTGCACCTACAAGCTCAATTCCTGACAGAAAAATTAAACACACTGGCAGACGGACTAAGCAGAAAACTTATGGACCCACACGAGTGGAAACTGGAACCAAGGATTTTCGTCATGTTGACAAGCAAATGGGGGAGCCCAGATATAGACCATTTTGCCTCTCCCCAGAACTACCAATTGAACAAATTGTGCACGAGGACTCCCCACAAACAAGCCTGGAAAGTGGATGCTCTGTCCTTTAACTGAAAAAACCTTTCATTCTATGCCTTCCCCCCTCTGCCTCTGCTCAATAAAAAGGACTACTAAAAATCAAACAGGACAAACCAAGGATAATTTTGATTGCTCCAGACTGGCCACGCCAACACTGGTACCCCTTCCTGCGCAGTGTGTCATGGTTATCTCCTTGGCACCTGCCTCAGATTCCTTCCCTGCTGTCTCAGCAGGAGAAACAGATTCTGCATCCTCAGCTTCTGAATCTTGCAGCCTGGCTAATTACTTTGTGATGGATATCATTTTAGAGGCAGGGAGGCCTAGTACTAGAAAATCTTATGCTGAAAAATGGAAAAGATTCTGTGCCTTCAACCATTTTCAAGGGATGAGCACAGCAGTGCCCAGTTTACCTCAGATTTTACAATACTTAACTGAGATGCTTCACAAGGGCCTGTCTTTTTCCTCCATTAAAATCCACGCCTCAGCCATTTCAGCTCATTATAACACAGAACCTCCCCTCTTATCTCATCCACTGCTCAAGCAGTTCCTCAAAGGGGCCAAAATTTTGAGACCACCCAGGAGAGCTCCAAACCAGCCTGGGACCTTAACTTTGTCTTGGAGAAACTCACTCTACCTCCTTTCGAGCCAGCTGCTACTGCAGACTTAAAATTCCTTTCTTGGAAAACAGCTTTCCTTTTAGCAATCACTTCAGCTAGAAGGGTTTCTGAATTACCATGCCCTTATGGCAGGTGGAGCCTTTCATCATCATTCATGTGGACAGGGTGTCCCTCAGAACCAGTCCATCCTTCATGCCCAAGGTGGTATCCAGTGTGGCTCTTAATCAGTCCATTCACTTGCCGACCTTCTTTACCAATCCACAGAATAAAGGGGAACGGATACTGCATTCCTTGGATGTGCACAGACAACTTAGATTCTACTTGGGACAGGACTAAACCTCAAAAGTAATCTGAACAACTGCTGGTGGCATTTGCTGCAGGGGCAGAGGGGAAGGCTATTTCAAAGCAAACCATTTCTAAATGGATAAGACATTGCATTAATTTCTGCTATAAGCATCATGGAAAACCTATCCCCCAGGGGATCAGACCTCACTCCACCAGGGCTGCATCTACCTCTACAGCCTTTCTCAGAGGCATCCCTACCAGGGACATCCTAGAAGCTGCTACCTGGAGTTCTGTACATATTTTCACCAAGCATTGTCATTTGCCAATTTTCTCTAAATCCAGAGCTGGCTTTGCCTCTGCCATCTTGTAGGGCCTTATAGGTGGCCCTAATGCTATCTAAATTCCTCCTCCCAACCATAGATTTATGAATCTACCCAATTGTAATGACTGCAACAGTGAAACACGAAGAACATAGTACAGTTGTGTACACTTGCCATAAATGCAGCTGTTCGAGTGTATTCACAGTTGCAGTCCTGGTTACCCTCCCTCCAGCCCCCTATTTTCTTTTGACAATACCTCTACTTTCCTTTACTATGCTTAAAAGCCTTTTTGGTGTATTTGCTTTTTTGTTGGAGGTATATCTTTGTACTTTTATATTTTTAATTGCTTCCCATTAGGGGGGCACCTGTCATCTGGGGCAAGAAAAAACAATATAATGGCGTCGGATGCATGTTTTATACCCCTGAGGACCTGACGTCATGGACGAAGGGACAGCAACTGATGCAGGACCCAAGACTTTGTTAATAAGGCTGACTGAGGGCTACCTGCAAGCAGATAACCCAAATGTAATGACTGCAACAGTGAATACACTCTAACATCTACATTTATGTTAAGTGTACACAACTGTACTTTTTGTTTGTCTAGCACAGTAGACTTTTTTGCCTCGTTTCTCATTTGTTTGTATCTAATATGGGCTTGTGGGGATTTGGTGGATCTCTAGGAGGTCCATGCTGTGTTTCTAGCAATAAGTTTTTGTCTAGTACTATTGGTTAGCCATGGAGCTATTTTGTTTTTGGTTCTCATTGTTCGTGTGGGAGCATGCCTGTCTAAGATGGCAAGGAATCTAGCAGTGAAGTCTGAGACTGCTTCATCAAGGGGAAGTAATTTAAGATTGGCCCATTTGAATGAGTTAAGTTCGGCTTGGAAATTAGGCAGGTTAAAGTTTTTTGTATTCCTAATGGTTTTAAAGATGGTTTGGTGAGACATGTCATCCGTTTTTCTGATTATATAGGTTAGGAGGTGGTCACTCATGTCCTCAGGTAGGGTGCCTGATTTGTATAACTGGGGTTTGTTATTTATTAATATCCATTCTAGGATACTTTCCTTATTGTTAGGCATATTGATTCTGGTGGGGGAAGTAGTAATCTGGGAGAAGCCATGTAAGTTGATATGGGTGGTGGGGTAGTTTGATGGACATGTTTTCCAGTCGATATTGAAGTCCCCAAGAATAATAGTTTTTTGGGAGTGGTTAGTGGATAGCCATTGGAGGGTGCTTTCTTAGGTATCTATGTTTTTACCTGTTTACCTGAATTCTGCTATGACAGCTTATTCTGTTTTCTGCCAAAATGGAAGAGGAGAAAGAAGATCCCTTGGATGATTTGGAAGAGGAGGGCTGACAAATATTAATGACTCCCTGGATAAGCATGCTAAGGTGTCTTAGTAGTTACCTGCCTAAGAAATTAACTCATTGTCTGCAGTGTGTATGACTCAGTTGCTACTTCTTCCAGGGCAATGGGCCATTGGCACTGTTTTGAGGAGGTTTGCATGCCTGCATTTTCAAAACCTTCCAGATGTTAAAAATGAGATTTTAAGTTCCCCCTTGGATAGAGATTGTGTTGGCCCCTCTGCTGCAGAAGTTGTCAAAAACTGTGATGAAAAGTGCATGCTTATCCAAGGAGTCATTAATATTTGTCAGCCCTCCTCTTCCAAATCATCCAAGGGATCTTCTTTCTTCGCTTCCATTTTGGCAGAAAACAGAATAAGCTGTCATAGCAGAATTCAGGTAAACAGACATTTAAGAAGGAATGGGAAGGGAGTTCCAAAAAAATCTCTTAACTTCCCAAAACCAAGGACAGTCCAATATGTCTAAAAGACTATTCAAGAGACCTTGTGACCCACTCCTGTCCTGGTCCCCATTTACTTCCAGAAAGTCTTAATTTCCATTTTTTTCCTTTGGCAACAGATTGCTTCAGACAAACGTGTGCTGAATGCCATTCATCAAGGTTACAGGTGGCAGTAGGAGGAAATCCCTCCTTTGGGGGGGGGGGGGGTATTTTTCATCTTTCATATCAAACTCTCTTGTTCATCGTGTTACCCTGCTGCAGTCGTCACACTTGGGTTATCTTGTCGTCAGGCGGTCCTGCAGTCGGCCGGAATTCCAAAGTCTTGGTCCGGCGTCGGTTGCTGTCGCTTCTTCCCTGACGTCAGTGCGCCAGGGGGTATATATATTGCAACCGACGCCATTTTCTCCAGTCTTTCTTGCCGTGCGGTGCCTGAAGCAGAAGCAGTTTGCAAGTGCGGTCGGCCGACTCCTGAGATTTTCGAATTCGAATTTCAGACCGAAGTCTTCTATAAAGCTAAGTACCCCATTGGGGAAACTTTTTTTGCCTCAGACCGATGTCAGAAAAAGTTAACAATTGTATTTCTTGTGGGAAGCAAATACCTCATAAGGATTTTCATTCTTATTGAATACCTTGCCTAGGCCAGGACCACAACGTCACTAGTTGTCATTTTTGTGCTAGGTTTAATAAACGTACTATTAAAAGATGCTTTGATTTCGCACGACACTACTTCGGTAGAAAATTTAATTACAGTATGCCGTTGGAGCAACCGACTACCGGCGTGCACAAAAAACACAAGGATAAGGACAGACAGCCCAGGCCTAAGCCAGATTCCGAGGCCTCGGCTGGTCCGGTCTCCGGTCCTCAGTGAGGCTCCGACGCAACCCCTGACTACCGCAGATCTGGAACTCGAGAAAGCTTCGGAACTTTTAGCGGAATGTACCAGGCTGACGCAACCATTTTGTTCAGGCCTTACCGACGACATTGCTGATAAAGATGTCGGTGCTGCAGGAACGCCATCGGTTTCTGAAGGCGTTTTCAGACAGACGACGCTCACCATTAAAACGTGTCTTAAGACGAAGACTCCTATTAAATCTAAAAGGACTGCACTTCCAGTCCCCTGTTCAAGGCCCAATGCCTAAGAAACAGATGCTCAAAATGGCTGAAGATTTGATCTCTTTAATCAGGGGTTCCCAGCCTCCTCCTGACACAAGGCCTAGACAAGAGGAAGATCATGCATCCTCTGAACATGTGTCCATTTCTTCAGCCTCCTCTGAAGACCAAGATTACTCCTTCTCCCCTTATGAAGATTCTGATGCTGAGGATTCCATTCCCTCAGCTTCTCCTCCTGAAGACTACTCCTTTGGGGAAACTTTACACACTATGAGGGAACATTTCCACTGGGAAGGTCAGGACTACTCTGACTCGAAGAAAAGGCTCAGAGAGTTTCTTTTACTCACCCAGCACAAACCACTTGCCATCCCACCCGTTTTAGACATTGTGGATGATGTTTACTTAGAATCCAGTTTGAACCCAGACTCTCTACCTCCTGCTCCGGCCAAGCCTGACAGATACTATAGAGTGCCTGATTCCCACAAATTTCTATACAAAAGTCCTGTTGCTGACCCAGAGACAATCTCCCAGGGTCCCAAAGGGGCTAAGGCTTCTATGGCTAAAAATCCTGTACCCTCTGAAAGGGATTCCAGAGCGCTAGACAGGTGGGGGAAAAAGGTTTACACCTCAGCCACTCTAGCTATGAGGGCACTAAATTGCCAATTTCACATGCTTAAGTATCAGCAATTTCTAATCTCTCAGTTAAAGAATCACCACTCTCCCTCAACAGTCTGAATTGAAAGAAATGCAGTATCTGTTGCATGCAACTGAACAGGTGGGCAAACACACCTTACAATGTGGGTTTGATTCTCTGGAGGCCTCCTGCAGAGCAGCTGTCACTGGGTCTGTTATACGTAGGCATGCTTGGTTAAAGGAACAAACTCTGCCTGATCATGTTAAAGCAAAGCTTCTAGATGCTCCCTTACAGCAGGATGTTCTTTTTGGAGTTAAAGCAGAAGTCTTCTTAAAGAAAATGGAGGATAAGGCAAAATCTATGCAGACAGTCAAAGATTTCCTACAGATACAGCCCCCTCGCTTCAGCAGAAACTGGCCAACAAAAAATTGGTCCTTTCCAGCTACTGACAGACCACAGAGGGGTAAATACAGATGCCCAAGAGACAGAGGACAACCACAAGCCCAGTACAAACCTCGCCAATGGGGCACTACAACACAGAAGGGAGGAGAAGAGACAGGTCCCAATCTACCAGAAGGCAAACTCAGTGACTTGCACCTCACCCGGCCAAGCAACTCTCTCTCTTGGCAGCCCCCTTGGGAGGAAAACTCACACTTTTTTCAGACAACTGGCACATTGTCGCAAAGGACAAATGGGTCCTAGACATAATTTTACGAGGATACCGATTCCATTTTCACACCTTGCCAATGAAAAGAGAAATGCCAAACCTGCCACAAAATCAATGGGCAGAGGCACAAAAGCAAATTACGGCTCTCATGGACATGAGAGCCATTCAACTGGTACCTACTCGAGAGCAAGGTCAAGGATTTTACTCAAGACTCTTTCTAGTGCCCAGAAGGGACAATGCCTGGAGACCTATTCTGGACCTTTCAGTTTTAAACACATTCTTACAAGTACCCAAATTCAATATGCTAACACTACAGCAGCTTCTTCCCATGTTGGGCAAGGAGGCATGGCTAGTAACGTTGGACCTCAAGGAGGCATACCTGCATGTCCCTATCAGACAAAGTTGCAGAAGATATCTCCGTTTCATTGCAGGTTCAGGCCATTACCAATTCTCTGCACTGCCCTTTGGCTTATCTACTGCGCCCAGAGTCTTCACAAAATGCCTGGCACCAGTAATTGCATACTGCAGACAAAGAGGAATTCAAATATACCCATACCTGGACGACTGCCTCATCCAAGCAGAAAGCAAGGACATTCTCTTACAACATCTGGCTTTTGTAAAATATCTACTAAACTGCCTGAGGTACACAGTAAACGAAAAGAAGTCAAAACTAGTACCCTCACAAAATATGACATTCCTGGGTGCCAGCTTGAACACAACGGTCCAGAAGGCTTATCTGACGCCAGACAAGCAACTACAGCTGACTCAATATTTCAAAACAATGGCAACAAAGACCCAATTAACTGCAAGAAAAATTCTGCAGGCTTTGGGCTTCATGGCATCTTGCATACTACTAATACCATTTGCAAAGCTGCATATGAGGAAATTACAGTGGTACCTAAAAAGCATATGGTCTCAACACAGCCACAGCTTGGACACAATGATATCTCTCATTCCGTGCCTACAACAGGAGTTTCTATGGTGGTCGCAGGCATGTCACCTCAACAAGGGTCAGCCGTTCACCTTGCCCCCAGCCAGGCAAACTATCACAACAGATGCATCAGACTACGCCTGGGGGGCACACATGGCAGGACAGTGCGTTCAAGGCATATGGACTGCAGATCAAAGGAATCTGCACATCAATCAAAAAGAAATGCTAGCTGTACAGAAAGCTCTGACAGCCTTCAAGAATCTATTACATCCAGGACAACTTACAATAAAGACGGACAACACCACAGTATTGTGGTACATAAACAAACAAGGGGGTACTCACTCCTACCCTCTATGCAGGCAAGCAATGATCTTATGGAACACAGCTCTGGCTTACCAAGTTCAGTTACAAGCTCAATTCCTGCCAGGAAAGAAGAACGCATTGGCAGACGACCTCAGCAGAAACATCATGGATCCCCACGAGTGGAAACTAGATCCACAAGTATTTACAATGATAACTCAAAAATGGGGCTTCCAGACATAGACATGTTTGCCAGTCCTCAAAACTATCAAATAACAAAATTTTGTACAAGGACACTTCACCATCAAGCTTGGAAAGTATAGACGCACTCTCTTTCAGTTGGAAAAACCTGACAGCATATGCCTTCCCTCCATTGCCTCTCCTCACAAAGTTGCTTCTGAAAGTCAAAAAGGAAAGACCACGACTGATTCTCATAGCCCCAGACTGGCCATGCCAGTACTGGTACCCACTATTGAGAAATATGGTCCACGGCCCACCTTGGATCTTACCACAAATTACCCATTTGCTCATACAACAAAACAATCAGATTCTTCACAGCCAACTCAAAACCTTAAATCTGGTTGCATGGAAAATCACCTAAGCATCCAGCCAGCTCCTTTTTCCCAAGCAGTTATGGATGTTATTCTGGAAGCTAGGAGGCCAAGCACCAGGAAGGCTTATTCGGACAAATGGAAACGGTTTTGTGCCTGGAACCAAGCTAAAGGCCAAGACACATTTCAGCCTCACATGTCTCACATTCTACAGTACTTAACTGAGATGTTGCACAAAGGACTTTCCTTCTCTTCCATTAAAATCCATGCTTCAGCTATTTCAGCCCACTACAACACGGATCCACCCTTATTTTCGCATCCACTCCTAAGGCAGTTCCTCAGAGGGGCAAAAAACATTAGACCCCCCCTGGAGAGCACCTACACCAACATGGGACCTCAATTTTGTTCTGGAAAAACTAACGCTACCTCCCTTTGAACCAGCTTTTTCTTCAGATCTTCAGTTCCTATCATGGAAGACCGCCCTGCTGCTAGCAATAACTTCAGCTAGAAGAGTCTCAGAGCTGCAGGCACTAATGGCAGTGGAACCTTTCCTCATTTTTCATCAAGACAGAGTTTCTCTACGAACTAATCCTTCCTTTATGCCTAAGGTGGTTTCCAGCGTGGCTTTAAATCAAACCATCCACTAACCCACCTTCTTCCCAAATCCACAGAACAAAGGTGAGAGACTCCTGCATTCCTTGGGCATTCACAGGCAACTTCGTTACTACTTTGACAAAACTAAGGCCTTCAGAAAATCTGACCAGCTCTTTGTATCCTATGCTACAGCATCACAAGGGAAGGCTATTTCAAAACAAATTATTTCCAAATGGATAGGACATTGCATACGTTTCTGCTATACCCATCATGGAAAACCAGCTCCTGCTACCATTAGGCCCCACTCTACCAGGGCAGCAGCTACATCTACAGCTTTTCTCAGGGGGGTTCCAACCAAGGAGATTTTGGAAGCTGCAACTTGGAGTTCAGTACACACCTTTACCAAACACTATCACTTACCACTTTACTCTAAGACTAGAGCTGGCTTTGCCACTGCAGTTCTGCAGGGCCTTCTAGCCTCCTCTAACCATCTTTAACTCCTCCACCCGTCCATAGCTTTGGGATTCTACCCAAGTGTGATGACTGCAGCAGGGTAACACGATGAACATTGTACAGTTTTGTACCTACCATAAATGTAGATGTTAGAGTGTTCACCCTGCTGCAGTCCAGGTTACCCTTCCTCCATCCCCTCTGATTTAACTGGCTAAATCTATACAATACCTTCCTGGTGTATTTGCTTATAGCTGGAGGGATTTTGTGTTTGTGCAAAAATTACTTAATTTGGTATTAATTACTGACCACCTTTTTGTGGGCACCTGACATCTGGGGCAAGAAAAAACTGAAGAAAATGGCGTTGGATGCATTATATATACCCCTGGCGCACTGACGTCAGGGAAGAAGCGACAGCAACCAACGCCGGACCAAGACTTTGGAATTCCAGCCAACTGCGGGGACCGGCTGACGACAGGATAACCCAAGCGTGATGACTGCAGCAGGGTGAACACTTGAACATCTACATTTATGGTAGGTACAAAACTGTACTTTTCAGGGCAGGATCTCTGCACTTTCAGTTCTCTGTACTTCCCTTTGGTTTGTCTACTGCTCCCAGAGATTTCACAAAATGTCTGACTCCGACCATTACCTTTTGCAGACAAAGGAATATCCATATTTACCCCATACTTAAACGACTGCCTAATTCAGGCAGACAGCCAGGAAAAGCTGCTCAAGCACCTGGCCTTTGTAAAGTCCCTACTAACCTCCCTAGGGTACACAATCCATGAAAAGAAATCCAACAGGTACCCACCCAAAGGATTATATTCCTGGGAGCAAGCCCGAACACAGCATCCCAGATGGCATTCCTTACACCAGAAAAGCAAACTTTCCTGACAGCCTACTTCTCTCAACTAGCTACCAGACCCCAGTTATCTGCAAGGAAAATCCTGCAAGCTCTGGGGTTCATGACATCTTGCATTCTACTCATTCGATATGCCAGACTGCATATGAGGAAACTTCAGTGGTACCTTGAAAGCCTTTGGTGTCAACACTCTCATGACCTGGAAACTCTCATATCCATGATACCTTGCCTCAGAAAAGATTTCCTTTGGTGGGCAACAGCATGTTCCCACAACAAGGGACTGCCTTTCTCACCACCCCCCGCCACCCAGACCCTCACCACAGACATATCAGACTGTACCTGGGGTGCACACCTGGACGGCAGGTTCATACAGGGCCAATGGTGCCCACAGCAAATCCATGTCCACATCAACCAAAAAGAGATGATAGCTGTCCAGCACGCTTTGACAGCTTTCAAGCCCCTTCTATACACTGGGGCTTTCCTGATCAAAACAGACAACACCACTGTGATGTGGTATATCAACATGCAAGGAGGGACTCACTCCTACCCTCTATGCAGGCTGGCCATGACCCTTTGCCACTCAGCCGCTGCCATGCAACTCCACTTGTTAGCACAATTCCTGCCAGGTTCTCAAAACTCTCTGGTAGACCACTTAAGCAGAAATCTTCTGGACCCACATGAGTGGCAGCTTGACAAAAGAACCTTCACCCTAATAACTCAGAAATGGGGCACCCCAAAGGTTGACCTCTTTGCCTCCCTCACTAACCATCAGCTCAGCAAGTTCTGCACCAGGGAGCATCACTACATGGCTTGGAACGTGGATGCCCTGTCCTTCCCCTGGGTCATTCTATCGGTCTGTACCTTTCCTTCACTACTTCTCACCCTCAGGGTACTGCTCAAAATAAAGGAGGAAAAACCAAGTACAATTCTTATTGCTCCAGACTGGCCTTGCCAGCACTGGTAACCCACTGCTATGCAGCCTGTCCCCACTGCCACCATGGCATCTCACTCAGATTCCAACCCTCCTGACCCAGAGGGAAGGAGAATTCATGCATCTCCAATTGCAGATCCTCAGTTTGGCAGCTTGGCTTATTCTCTAACCCCCAATTAATCTGCCAACCTCAGTAAACAGGTTCTAGATGTTATACATGAGGCCAGATGCCCTAGCACTAGAAGGTCTTATGCTGACAAATGGAAAAGGTTCTGCACCTGGATTCAAGCTAAGGGAGCCGATACGGCATAGCCCTTCCTCCCTCTCACCCTGGATTACTTAGCTGACCTACACACTGGTCTCTCTTTTTCCTCTCTTAAAATTCATACTTCTGCTATCTCTGCTCATTTCTCCATTGAGCAGCCCCTTTTCTCACACCCTCTGATCGCCACCCAGAAGAGCACCAGCCCCAGCTTGGGACCTTAACTTTGTGTTGGAAACACTAACCCTGCCTTCTTCAAACCAGCCTCTTCAGCAGGGCTAACATTTCCCTCCTGGAAGACCGCTTTCCTTGTGGCCATCACTTCGGCCAGAAGGGTCTCCAAGCTGCAAGCACTCATGGCTGTAGAACCCTTCATCATCTTCCATGCTGACAGGGTATCCCTCAGGACTAACCCATCCTTCATGCCCAAGGTGGTGTCCAGCGTGGCTCTCAACCAATCCATTAATTTGCCCACCTTTTTCCGTAACCCTCAGAACAAGGGGAAAAGGATCCTGCACTCTCTAGATGTGCACAGATAGCTCAGATTCTATCTAGACAGGACTAAATCCTTCCAAAAGTCTGATCAATTGCTGGTTAGCTTTGCTGCAGGGGCAGAGGGCAAAGCCATCTCCAAACAAACCATTTCCAAATGGATAGTGCACTGCATCCATTTCTGCCACAAGCAATGCGGAAAGCCTCCCCCCAAGGAGATCAGGACTCACTTCACCAGAGCAGCTTCCACCAGGGACATCCTGGAGGCTGCCACCTGGACATCTGTTTATACCTTTACCAAACATTACCACCTGCCTATCTTCTCCAAATCCAGGGCAGGGTTTGCCTCTGCAGTCTTGCAGGGCATCCTAGCCAGCCCCTAGTTTCCATGACTGCCTCCACCCATTTCCCCAGCTTTGGGAATCAAACCAAATGTGATGACTGCAACAGAGAAACATGAAGGTCATAGTACAGTTGTGTACACTTACCATAAATGTAGATATTCGAGTGTATTCACTGTTGCAGTCCTGGTTTCCCTCCTTCCATCCCCCTCTTCTTTCTTCTCTTTCAGTACAAGGGACATATTGGTATTTACTTTCTACTGGTAGGGTTCTCTCACCAGAACCTGCTCCCACTTGGGAGCTCCTGACAGGTTAGGGCAAGAAAAACGGATGTAATGGTGTTGGCTGCCTTACTGTATACTACTGATGACCTGACGTCAGTCCTGAAGCGACAGCAACCGATGTAGAAATACTAAGCCTCTGGTATTCGGGCCGGCCGAGGGTTACCCTGACAGGGATAACCCAAGTGTGATGACTGCAATAGTGAATGCACTGGAACATCTACATTTATGGTAAGTGTACACAACTGTACTTTACCCTTCCTCCTGTATTTATCCAAGGGCAATCACCACAAGTTACCTCACAGAGTGGACCTTCTCACACAGGACAAGGGATTTCTTATTCATCCACACTGGCAGTCTCTGCACCTCACCCTGTGGGTGATAGAATTTTGATCCCTTACAGACACTTGTACAGTAAGGACGTGCTAAAAGTCCAGTAGGAGACCAGGAAACCAAATACTAAGAGATCTTGTATTGTAAAATGGAAAAAGATTCTCCATATGGTGTCTTCAAAGGCAGTTGGCCCCCTTTCAGGGTGATGTTCCTTTGGTACTTTACTACCTGTGTGAACTTCTGCAGACAGGGTGTGCATACTCCTCCATCAAGGCTCATCTGGCTGCCATTTCAGCTTGTCTGCCTCTAGAATTTCCTCTGGCTTCCAGATTACCTGCAAAGTTGTTCTTAAAGGGAGTGCTGCACCTCAGGCCCATCAGGAAACCTATCCCCCCTCCCTGGGACCTGAATTATTTCTTGGAGAAGCTCATTCTACCCACTTTTGAACCGGCCTCCAAGGCTTCTCTGAAAAACTGTACATGGAAAACAGTACTCCTAGTGGCTTTGACATCAGCTAGAAGAGTGTCTGAGTTACAAACTCTCATGACCATTCCCCCTTTTCTAATCTTCCACAAAGACAGGATACCCTTATGACATATCTTTCCTTCATGCCCAATGTGGTCATTTAGCTTTCTTTAAACAAGCTATTCACCTCCCCACCTTGTTTGCCCACCCTCAGAGTGACAGAGGGTCTTACACTCCCTTAATGTGCACAGACAGCTGAGGTTCTACTTAGACAAGACTAAGTCTATCAGAAATTCTGACCAACTATTTCTGTCCTTCCACCCCAGGGCTCTGGGGAAAGCTGTAGCAAAACAGACAGTTTCAACCTGGATTTCCAGGACAATTACCTTATGCTATGCATACCATGGGAAATCCTTGGGGTCCAAGGTTAAAGCACACTCCAATATGGACATGGCTTTGTCAGGAGCTTTCTTTAAAGGTTTAGACACTGCTGCCTTTTTAGAGGCAGACACATGGATATCTGTCCACACATTCACCAAACATTACAAATTAGACCACATTTCCAGATCTGGATTTGTCAGGGCAGTCCTCCATGGATTTCTGCAGAATTCTTCCAAGGCACCACTCTCTACCTCAGTGAGCTTTGGCACTCACCCAAGACTACAGAATACTGCAACATGGGAATAAAAGCACATAGAATAGTTGTGTAAAATCTTACCATAACCATAGATGTCCATCTCTTTCATGTTGCAGTATTCCTTCCCTCCCTATTCACTTTTTGGCTCTTCTTGGATGGCACTGAACTTGCACAGTTTGGCCTGGGACTGTGGCCTGACTGGGATGTTCAGTTCTGAGGTCTGGTGCGTGCAGATGTCACTTGTATGGCCCACGTACCTTTAGCCACATCAGATATCCCACGCACCTAGCAGTGACTGCATGACTGCAAGCTTTTCAATACTGGACAGACATCTGCATACAAGAGGAGGAATTATACACACATGTACGTGTACTAGGGTAATGGCCCTGGAGCCTTTACAAGCCTAGCCCACAGTATTACCCTGGCCTCGTGCCACCCAACCTTAGATATTCTTCGTGTTTCACTGTTGCAATCATCACACTTGAGTTATCTGCCTGCAGGTAGCCCTCAGCCGGCCCAAATACCAGAGTCTTGGGAATTCTGTGTCGGATGCTGTCGCCTCTTCCATGACTTCAGGTAGTCAGGGGTATAAAACATGCAGCAGATGCCATTACATCAGCTTTTCTTATAGGTTCATAGGTAGGTACTAGGCTATCGGCCCAAGGGTCTACGTAAGCCTAGCCAACAAGGTTCCCTGGCTTACGCCACCCAAGAAAGTTATTTTCCTGTGCCACTGTCGAGCAGAGACACAGAAGTGATTCCCGGGGTGTATTTCCCATTTCCCATCCACTCATCAAGATTTTTCTTGAAGAGTGCTAATGAAGAACTTTGCTTGACATAGATTTGTAGCCTGTTCCAGAGTATGGGAAGTCTCTGGGATAGGAATCTATCCCTCCGGCATGTCCTGTTTATTGTGGTGACAAGGTTTAGGTCCCTAGAGAGTGTAGCTCGGAGGGATTGGGATTTCTTTAGGTGTAGCATGTCCAACAGCTCTGGATTTGACACAGCTTTATATGTTAGGCAGAGATCACCTCGGAGTAGGCGATATGCTACAGAGTAAAGCTGGAGTTTTTTGAGATGGTCAGTGTAGGGCATTTGTTTGATTCCAGTAATCCTCTTTGTGAGGTACTTCTGTGGCCTTTCCAGCTGCTGCAGATGGTCTTGTGAGGTACATTCCAAAATGGGCGTTGTACTCTGTAATGGGTCTAATGAGTGTCGAGTAGAGGGGGAACGATTACCTCTTTTTTCCTGGATGAGAACCCTTTTATGATGAGGTGTGCCTCGTGGAAGGACTTCCTGACTACTGTGGCGATGTGACCATCAAAGGAGAGACTACTGTCCACCTAGGTCCCAAGGTCTCTTATCACGCATTGCGTGTTAAGTAGATTGCTGCCTATGTGGTAGTTCATGGGTATAGAGTTCTTACCAAAGGGGATGACACTGCACTTTTTGGTATTGAGCTTGAGGCCATGACTCTGACACCAGGCATCTGTCTCAGAGAGGCCCTTCTGTAGGATGTTCACATCATCTGGGGACTTGACTATGGCTCCTAGTTTGCAGTCATCTGCGAACTTCGTTAGCCAGAGGCCTTCTGTGTTAGCCTGTACTTCAGAGAAGTAGATACCAAACAGGAGCGGTCCCAGGACAGAACCCTGTGGTTACTCCACTTGTCACTGGTTTGAGGTCAGATTTGGAGTCTGCAACTTTTACAGTGTGCGTTCTGTCAGTGAGCCAGTTGGCAACCCATCTTGTGACTTAGGGATTTATTCCTAGTTTATTGAGGTTTAGCTATAATTCCAGAATGGGGGAGGGTGTCGAAAGCCTTGGCGAGGTCAAGATAGGCTGTGTGAACCACCTTACCTTCATCTACGGCTTTGGTGACTGCCTCAAAGAAGTCGATCAGGTTCAGGAGGCATGATCTGCCTTTCACAAACTCGAACTGGGTGGGATCCAGAGTTTGGAGGTTACCAATGTCTTTGTTTATGAGTTCCATGATGATACGTTCCATGGCCTTGCAGACCAGGCTCGTCAGGCTAATAGGTCTATAGTTCCCGGGATCAGTGGTGGCTCCCACTTTGTGGTGTGGGATAACTGTTGCTGTGCGCCATTCAGTGGGCACAAAGCCTGATGCAAGGCTATTATTGAACATGGTGCTTAAGTGAGGAGCCAGTTCATTCTGAAGTTCGTGTAAAACGCAGCCTGGGATGTTGTCCGGTCCCATGGATGCTGTGTTTTTGGCTTTAGAGAGTGCAGCTTTCACCTGCGTAATTGTGATTACAGGGACTCTGGATTCTTCCTGTATAGATATGGGCCCTTTAGGGGGTGAGGGGGGGGGGTAAAGTTAGCACTGAACCTATCTGCCAGGATGTTGCCGCGCAGGAGCCCGAAGCAGAAACAGTTCAAGTGCCAGTTGGCCACTACCTGAAATTTTCGTTTTTCGTGTTTCAAACCTGAAGTCTTCTAAAGCTAAGTACCCCTTTGGGGGATTCTTTTTTCTTGCTCTAACCGATGTCAGAAAAAGTCAGCTGTTGTCTTGCCTGTGGAAAGCAAATACCTCACAGAGATTTTCATTCTTACTTCGTCACCTGTTTAGGCCCAGACCACAAGGTTCCTCGCTGTCGATTTTGTGCTTTGTTTAACGCCTGAACTATCCGTCGTCTGGCTATCTTTGTTGCTAAATTCTTTCTCTCTCATTCTCCATATTCCGAAATGACTTCGGTAAGCCATCTGACTACCGATCTTCTGAAAAAAAACGTAAGGATAAAGACAGATACAGACCGCATGGGTCCAAAACTGCTGACAACGCTTCCGTTAAGCTAGTCTCCAGTCCACCGGTACCGAGTGAGGCACCTTTGCAGCACCTGATACCCGCTTCTACAGATTTGCAGGCCTCTGCTGAGACCCATTCGGAATCCGGTATGCCGCAAGATGCTTTTTCGATTATGGAACCTGCGGTTGTCTTTGGCTTCTGAGGGTGTATTTCTACCTACCGATGTTCGTATTAAACAGACTACTTTGTTTCAGACTAAAAATACAGAGTTTCTCAGGCCCAGAGTTCACATTACGCCTAGAAAACCGACGACCAAAGCTCATGCACAATCTCCCATGCCACAGAAACAAAAATGCTTAAAATGGCTGCAGACCTTATAACTCTAATTAGGGGAAGCCAGCCTTCCCCCTCTAAAAGACAAAGAATTGATTTCCCTTCTGATTCTACAGACCATGAGTCTGTTGACTCTGATCCCTCTAATTACCAGGACATACCCTTATCTATCTATGAGGATTCAGATGCAGAGGATTCCATTCCCTCTGCCTCCCCTCCAGAGGACTTTTCTTTTTGTGAAACCTTGCATACCTTAAGAGAGCATTTCCGCTGGGAATGCCAGGACTAGCCACAGTCCAAAAAGAGACTCAGATAATTTTTAGACTTGCCTCAGCACAAGCCTCTAGCTATACCCCCTGTCCTGGATATTGTAGATGATGTTTTCATGGAATCCAGTCTTACTCCTGATACTTTACCACCAGCTCCTAGAAAGCCTGACGGGTACTACAGGGTAACTTGACTCACAAATTTCTCTTTAAGAATCCCACTGCTGATCCAGAAATCATTTCCCAGGGACCTAAAGGTATTAAGGCTACTACAGCCAAAAATCCTACCCCTTCGGACAGGGATTTGAGGGCTTTAGACAGATGGGGCAAGAAGGTATATACCTCTTCAACTCTCGCCATCAGGGCTTTAAATTGCCAGTTTCACATGAAGTACCAGCAGCGTATTATGGAACTAATTAAACAAAAAATGTTGTTGCTTCCAAAATTTGCAGAAAATAGATTTACAAGAGTTAATGCATTCTACAAACCAAGTCAGTAAACATACTTTGCAGTGTGGTTTTGATGCCTTAGAAGCATCTTGCAGAGCTGCTGTCACTGTGGCTGTACTGAGAAGGCATGCTTGGCTGATGGAACAAATCTTCCCAGACCATGTCAAAGCAAAATTACTAGATGCTCCATTAAACAAGGAACGTTTGTTTGGCACAAAAGCAGAAGATGTTCCTAAAATGGTGGAGGAAAAAGCTAAATCTATGCAAACTGTTAAAGATTTCTTACAGATACAGCCACCTAGATTCAGTAGGCACTGGTCTTCTAAAAACTGGTCCTTTCCAATCCCTACCAAGTCTTCTCAGTCCAAACCCAGGGGCAACAGACCACGAAGGCTACAGTCTCAAAGTACGCAGAGATCTAAACAATGGAGTGCTCCCCCTTCAAAAACAGGGAGTGGTAAGCCACCCCCTTATGGAAAAAAATTCACAGTGACTTGTCTATTATTCTTCCCAGCCATGCCCAAGTACTTGCACCCCTAGGAGGAAAACTCGCCCTGCATGCATAAAACTGGATGTGCATTACCCAGGACCTAAACAGTGTTTCCCAGGGATACAGATTCTACTTCCAGTCACTGCCAACCCCAAGCGGGTTGCCAGACCTTCCTCCAAACCAGTGGGCAGAGGCTCAAAAGCAAGTACTTTCTCTTCTCGGTATCAGGGCTATTCATCCTGTTCCGGTAAAGCAAAGATGGCAGGGTTTCTACTCCAGACTGTTCCTGGTGGCTGGAAAAGAGGGCTCTTGGCGCCCTATCCTGGACCTGTCCATTCTCAGCACTTTCCTGGTGGTCCCAAAATTCAAAATGCTTACACTACAACAGCTGCTTCCTATGCTAGCCAAGGATTCCTGGCTAGTCACCATAGACCCAAAAGATTATCTGCACATCCCCATAAAGGAATCTTGCAGGAAATATCTACGTTTCAGGGCAGGCTCTATGCACTGTCAGTTCTCTGCAGTTCCCCTTGGCTTATCTACTGCACCCAGGGTATTCACAAAGTGCCTGGCTCCAGCCATTGCATATTGCAGACAGAGAAATATTCAAATTTATCCATACTTGGATGATTGCCTGATTGAGGCGGACAGTCAGGAATCACTACTTCAGCACCCGGCATTTGTAGAGAGACTTCTAACTTCTCTGGGGTACACCATCAACGAAAATAAATCACATCTGGTGCCCAGCCAAAAGATTGTATTCATGAGAGCAAGCTGGAACACAATTTCCCAGATGGCGTTCCTTACTCCAGAAAAGCAGGTTTATTTGACAAACTACTTCAAACTAATGGCCACCAAAACCCAGCTATCTGCAAGAGAAATACTGCAAGCCCTAGGGTTCATGGCCTCATGTATTCTACTAATTCCATATGCAAGACTGCATATGAGGAAACTTCAGTGGTACTTAAAAAGTCTCTGGTGCCAACATTCTCAGGACCTGGAAACAATTACTCCTATCATTCCTTGTCTAAGGGCAGAGTTCTTTTGGTGTGCAGAGGCTTGCAAACACAACAAGGGGCAACCTTTCACTCAAACCCTCGCTGCCCAAACCCTGACAACAGACGCATCAGACAATGCATGGGGGGCTCACATGGCCGGCAAATGGAGCCCAGGACAAATTCACCTACATATCAATCAAAAGGAAATGTTAGCTGTACAGAATGCTCTGATAGCCTTCAAATACCTTATCCGTCCGGGACAACTCTTGATAAAGACAGACAATACCACAGTTATGTGATACATAAACAAGCAGGGGGGGGGGGGCTCATTCCTACCCACTCTAGCCATGGCCCTGTGGAACGCAGCCTTGAGCAACCAAGTGCACCTGTAAGCTCAGTTCTTGGCAGACGACTTAAGCAGAAATCTACTGGACCTACATGAGTGGAAACTGGAACCCAACTCATTCAAACTTCTAACCCACAGGTGGGGTCACCAGAGGGGGACCTCTTTGCCTCCCCCCAAAACCATCAATTGAGCAAATTTTGCACCAGAAATCCCCACAATCAAGCATTGAAAGTGGATGCCCTATCCTTTACATGGGAAAACCTCTCAATTTATGCTCCCCACTCCCCCCCTCTGCCCTTCCTCTCAAAAGTGCTACTGAAGATGAAACAGGACAAACCAAGGACAATACTTACTGCACCTGACTGGCCCTGCCAGCACTGGTTACCCACTCCAGTGCAGTCTGGCAGCAGTACCACCCTAGCCCCTACATCAGACCCTCCTCCCTGCTGTCCCAGCAGGAGGGACAGATTTTGCATCTTCAGCTGCAAACCCTGAACCTTGCAGCCTGGCTTTTTCCCTGAATACACCACTAGCAACCTTCAGCAAACAGGTGCTGGATGTCATCCTTGAGGCAAGAAGGCCTAGTACTAGGAAATCCTATTCAGAAAAATGGAAAATATACTGTTCTTGGAGCCAGGCTCAAGGAAAGGACACAGCCGTGCCCACCTTACCTCAAATCCTAGATTACCTAGCAGAGCTGCTCCACAAAGATTCATGCCTCGGCCATCTCAGCTCATTATAATACTGGGCCACCTCTCTTTTCTCACCCTCTGGTCAAACAGTTCCTGAGAGGAGCTAACAATTTAAGACCCCCAAGGAGAGCTCACATCCCTTGCTGGAACCTTAACCTTGTACTAGACATGTTCACGCTTCCCCCTTTTGAGCCTGCTGCTACAGCACAGTTAAAATTCCACTCTTGGAAAACAACCTTACTTCTAGCCATCACTTCAGGAAGAAGAGTTTCTGAGTTACAGGCACTAATGGCTGTGGAACCCGTCATTATTTTCCATGCTGACAGGGTTTCCCTCTGGACTAACCCATCTTTTATGTCCAAGATGGTATCCAGTGTGGCTCTAAACCAATCCATCCATTTACCAACCTTTTTCTCTAATCCTCAGAATAAAGGGGAAAGGATCCTGCACTCCTTGACAACTCGCAATTTCACAGACAACTCAGGTTCTACTTTGACAGGACTAAGCCTCTCAGAAAATCTGACCAGCTGCTAGTCAGCTTTGTTACAGGGGCAGAGGGCAAGGCCATTCCTAAGCAAACCATTTCCAAATGGATAGCACACTGCATCCATTTCTGCTACAAACACCATGGAAAACCTGCCCCACAGGGGATCAGAACTCATTCCACAAGGGCTACCTCAACCTCTACAGCATTTCTCAGGGGAGTCCCTAGCAGGGACATCCTGGAAGCTGCAACCTGGAGTTCTGTACACACCTTCACCAAGCATTACCACTTACCTGTCTTTTCTAAATCCAGAGCTGGATTTGCCACAGCAGTTTTGCAAGGCCTGCTAGCCAGCCCTTCTACTACTTGACTGCCTCCACCCTTGCTCAGCTTTGGGAATCAACCCGTGTGTGATGACTGCAACAGTGAAACACTAAGAACATAATACAGTTGTGTACACTTACCATAAATGTAGATGTTCGGGTGTATTCACTGTTGCAGTCCTGATTACCCTCCCTCCAGTCCCCTGACTCTTCTGTGCTTTTTACCTGTCCTCTTTTGGCCATATCTTATGGCGAAGGTATTTACTTTTTACTGGAGGTGTTCCACACCATGTAATTGCTTCCTATTTTGGGGCTCCTGACATCTGGGGCAAGAAAAACTGATGTAATGGTGTCGGCTGCATGGTTTATACCCCTGATGACCTGACATCATGGAAGAGGTGACAGCACCCAACGCAGAAATCCCAAGACTCTAGTATTCGGGCCTACTGAGGGCTACCTGCAGGCAGATGACCCAAGGGTGATAACTGCAACAGTGAATACACTCGAACATCTACATTTATGGTAAGTGTACACAACTGTACTTTCCCAGTGGCTCTGTCAAGTGGAGCCACTGTAGAGATCCCGGGGTGAATTTTCTATTTCCCATCCACTCATCAAGATTTCTCTTGAAGAGGGGCCAGTGAGGCATTTCTCTTGACATGTATGGAAAGTCTGTTACATAGCATGGGCAGTCTCTGGGTTATGAACCTGTCCTTCCAGCTTGTTCTGTTGATTGTGGTAATAAGGTTGAAGTCTCTTGAGCCTGTAGTGCAGAGGGATTGGGATTTCTTTAGATGTAGTATTTTTAACAGAGCTAGGGCAGATATGGCTTTGTAAGTCAACCACGATCGCCTCTAAGTAGGCAATATGATACAGAGAATAGTTGGAGAGTGTTTAAGGCCTAAGATCCTCTTTGTGAGGTATTTTTGGGGACTCTCCAGTTGTAGGTGTCTAGTGAGGTACATGCCAAATGGGGCATTGCACTCGATGATGGCCTAATGAGGGAAGAGAAGAGGGAGACAATGACCTCTTTCTTCCTGGATGCAAAACCCTTAGTAATGAGATGTGCCACATAGAAGGGCTTTCTGACCACAGTGGCAATGTGGTGGTCAGAAGAGAGGTTGCTGTCAACCTGTGTTCCCAGATCTCTTATGACGCCTTCTGTTTTCACTGGACTACCTTTGATGTAGTAATTCATGGGAGCTGGGTTTTTCCCAAAGGGGATGACGACACATTTTTTGGCATTGAGGTTAAGGCCATGGTTCTGACACCAGTCATTGGTCTCAGTGAGACCTTTCTGTAGGATGTCAGCATCACTTAGGGAGGTAATTATGGCTCCCAACTTGCAGTCATCTGCGAACTTCGTCAGCCAGAGTCCCTTCGTGTTGACCTGGACTTCAGAGAAGTAGATACCAAACAGGAGAGGACCCAGGAATTAACCCTGTGGGACTCCACTCATGATTGGTCGACAGTCTGACTTGGAGTCAGCTACTTTCACACTGTAGGTTCTATCTGTGAGCCAGTTTGCAACCCACCTAGTGATATAGGGGTTGTTGCCTAGCTTAGTGAGTTTTTCTATGATTCCTGAGTGGGGAATGGTATTTTATATATACCCTTCTTCCCATCAGCTTGTTCGGCCAGGTTTCCAAAGTTTTTCCAGTCCCTGTTGGTGCATCAGACATCTGACATGTTGGCTGGTACTTGGACCATAAAAGGGACGTCTGCACACACCAGACCTCAGAACTTTTCAGCCACCAGCTGTAAGCCAGGTGTTCCTGCTACTCGCGGACGTCTGATCAGTTTCGCATTAAGATAAGTACCCCGATGGGGATTTTCTTCTGTCCTTTTGTAGTACTATAGTCTGTTAATGTCCAGTAAGAGCAAGTGCAACTGTGATCGCCAGATTCCCCACAAAGGCACCCACGACCAGGGTCTCTTTTGTTTGGGTAGCGGTCACTGTTATAAAAACTGTACCATTTGTAAGTCGTTCGTCTCTAAGACCCTTCGCCTCCGACTTTGGGCCCTTGACTTATACCTTGAAAACCAGCACCTTAGGCAGATCACTGTGGGAATTGAAGCCACTTCTGACACCCCATCCGAACCACCCAGGAAGAGGGCCAAGCCCGCGAGGCCATCCACTTCCACTGTTTCTCAGACTCTAGCCACCGTTAGCTTGGCCGAGAAACTGTGTACGCCACATCGGATAAAACAGGTACCTACCGGGAGCCCGCAAAATCCAGAGCGGACCATATGTCCGGGGAGGATATCCCAGCACCTGATTCAGAAGCCAGGGGGGAACCAGTTTCTGAGATGAGCCCATCAGAGCAGTTCTCTACCGTTCCTGCTATTACCTCAAGGCTGACCGGCAGCCAGACACCGGCTAGGCCTACAAAGAAAAAGCAGAAATTTAGGCATATTGCTTCAGCCCCAGAGGCCTTGCCAGGCTGGCAGGCCTTCAGTCAGAATCTCTACAACGACCTTCCTGGCCCTTAGGCCTATGCCAGACCTCCCTCAGGTTGCTACACCTCTTCCTAGTACCAGCCCTATTCAGCCAGAAACTTCTCTTAGCCAACCTGCAGAAGAGGAAATGTCTGAATCCTCAGATGACTCCTTGTCCTACTATTCCAAATTTCTTCCCTTCTGGGGTATGGATCCCCAGAAGAAGCCTCTGCTGAACCTGACTCCCCTGTGGAAGACCTTACCTTCAGGGACACTGTAAATCTCATGAGGGAACATTTTAAATGAGATTGCTCAGACATGTCTGAGCAACAGAAAAGATTCTATGACCTGATCCAGATGGAGTCTCCTAACCCGGCTGTTATCCCTCCTGTCCAGCCTGCCTTCCTGGTTGCCTTTGCAGCAGCATGCATAAACCCAGATTCCCAGCCACCTGCCCTTAGAAGAGCAGACTGGTTGTATAGGGTACCTGATGCAGACAAATTCTTTTTCAAATGCCCGTCAGCTGACCCAGCAACCATTTCTGTTGCCACTGATAGGGCTACCAAACTTCTCCCTACTACCACTGCCCTGCCTGCAGGTAAAGACAGCAAGACCATGGAGAGGTGGGGGAAGAAGATATACACTTCGGCTACTCTAGCCTTTATCTTGGAAGTCCCTTTTCCTGGTAGCCATCACGTTGGCCAGACGAATTTCAGAGCTTCATGCACTATGCATTAAAAGGCCCTATTTAATCTTCCACAAAGACAGAGTATCACTCCGGATATACCCCTCCTTTCTTCCCGAAGTTATTTCAAGTTTTTCCATCACTCAAACCATTGACTTGCCAGTATTTTTCCCAAATTTTGCTAATAAAGGGGGATACTGTCTACACTCTTTGGATGTGCATAGACAATTGAGGTTTTATGTAGACAGAATTAAAGCAATGTATAAAACTGACCAACTTTTCATTTCCTTCTCTGGACCTAGAATGGGAACTTCTGTCTCCAAGGTGACTTTATCTAAATGGCTTAGATACTGCATACACTACATCTGTTTGTTTGTGAAAAAGCCTATACCACAGATTGTTAAAGCCCACTCTACCAGCTTTATGGCAACTTCTGTAGCCTTCCATTCGAGCGCCTCCAAGGATGATATTTGTGCAGCAGCGGCATGGGCTACCCCCCACACCTTTATTAATCATTACAAATTGGATGTGGTCTCCAGAGGGAGAGCTACCTTTGGCTCAGTGGTGCTCAGGAACGTTCTTCCATAATGGCCGCCCAGGGAACACAAGGTAGCTGGGGATTCTGTCCCATCAGTGATGAATGGAAAGAAGATTAACAACGTCAGATAAAGAAGTTATGCCTTACCATAACGTTCCATTTGTGTTGTTGAACTTCTTTCATTCATCACTTCCACCTCCTTACCCCTCCAAAGGCTCCTGGGGGATATTTTGGGTCTAAGTGGTGAGTCAGGGCATTTGCGCAGAAATGGCCTCTGCTTTACTAATACTGGGCAAACTCGATCTGAGGTAACAGGGAGAAGGGCACTATGTGTAAAAGCTTAGCTTGAGAGGTTTTTGGCTGGCACTAGCTTGGTATTAGGCCGACTCTGTTCCGAGGACGGAACCGACAACCCATCATTTATGAATGAAAGAAGATTAACAACACAGATGGAACATTATGGTAAGACCGAAACCAGTACAAAGGAGGAAAAGTGCCCGAACAGTAATCAATAAATCCCAAAAAGCACTCGGATAGCCGTTTCCACTGCAAACCACAATGTTTATTCACATAGACACAGCACCAGCAACCACAATGTAAGATTTAATGCTGACAAACAACCAGTACGTCAGTGTTAAAGCTTACGTTGTGGTTGCTGGTGCTGTGTCTATGTGAATAAACATTGTGGTTTGCGGTGGAAATGGCTGTCCCGAGTACGTTATGGTAAGACATAACTTCTTTTTTCTCCACTTCCGATGATAGGTCCGCAATCCAGGCTTTTTTCCCTTGTAATCCATAATCTTGTGTCATCCCAAAGACCATCTACTAGGAAAATTTACAAAAGCAAATGGAAAGAGTTTTCTATTTGGGTGCCTCCGAGTGGAGTCTGGACCCTTTTTTGGCTCCTCTTTCAGCTGTTTTAGACCTCCTGGCCTCGGTTTTTCACAACATGGCCAGTTACTCTACTATAAAAGTCCAGGTAGCCATCCCAAATTTCTATATTAGGAAAATCAGTCTTCTAGTGGCTGTCTTGTTATTCATGGATTTCTTAAGGAGCACTTTCCTTCCTAGGCCATTTTTAAGGATCCTACTTCTAGCTGGGATATTACTGTGATTCTACAAGATTAGTAAATGTCCCTTTAAACGTAAAGCCAAGGAGGCCATCAAATTTCTGGCGTGGAAATTTGATTTCTGGTGGGAATCACCTCAGCTTAGGGAGTAGTAGAGCTACAGGCCCTGTTTTGTAAGCACCCTTTACTTTGTTTTTCATAAGGATAGGGTATCTTTATGGATAAACTCATCCTTCATTCCTAAAGTAGCTACTGAGACCTCACTTAATCCATCTATCACTCTGGCATTTTTCTTCCTTAATTTTGTCAAAGGAGAATACATGCTGGACCTGCATTGTCAGCTTCATTTTTATGTCCACAGTACCACAAATATTAGAAAGTTTGATCACCTCTTTATTTCATTCTCAAAAGCCAAACTTGGGCAAGGAGTCCTCTGAAATGACTTTATCTAGATGGTTGTTTGACTGCATATTGTACATACACAAGAAGGACCTGACATTCCCCAAACCCATTAAAGCACATTCAGCTAGATTGGTTTCTACTACTTCCCTTTTCTCAAGGGCCTCTATTGAAGATATGTGCGCAAAGACAAAAGGCCTGTGGCTGACCAGGTTTGCGGACAACTGTAAGTTGGATGCCGTCATTGACTCCCCAAATGATAACATACTGCAAGAGGGTCTCACAGCAACTTATAACTGGTGCCAAAGTCATGGCCTCAAGCTAAATAAAAAAATAAATAAATCATCATACAAGTCGGCAGAAACACGGCCCCTACTGATTACCACATTAACACCAACCCCCTAAACACAACCTGTGGTGAGAGACCTGGGTACTCAGGTTGATAAAATTTCACAGTCAACCATCATGTAGAGGTAGTGGTCAGAAAAGCTTTCTATTTGATTCATCTCATAAGTAAAGGGATTTCATCCAGAAAAAAAGGAAGTTATTACCTCTCTCTACTCCTCCCTCATTACACCAATAATTTAGTATAACTTCCCGATTGGTATGAACCTCTTCAAACATCTACACCAACTGGAAAGGCCACAGAAACACCTCACGAAGAGAATCCATGGCTTCCAACACCTGTCCTATGCAGACAGGCTCAAATCACTGTCACTCTATTATACGGATTGCTCAGAGGTGGCCTGTGTTTCGCTTACAAGGCAATCTCGGACCCTGCCCTACTAGAGATGCTCCGTATCTGTAAGTCTAACTCCTTGTGCATTACCTGCTCGAAAGGCCTGAATCTAATATGCAACATCATCAAAACCTGCTGGAGAAGGGAGGTTTGTCTCCCAGTGGCAGCCTGTGGGAGATTTGTCTCCCAGAGGCTGCCCCGTCTCTGGAATAGACTTCCCATATACATCAAACCGAGTACTTCGCTGACACAAATTTGTCCCAGGGTTTCCACCTTTCTTCCTCATTTACAGGAGCAACAAGTGCTGACTGAGGTTTCTTTTTGGGAATAAACTCTTGGCTAGGCTTGTAAGGGCCCCAGGGCCATTAGCCTAGTAACTTCCTATGATCTTCAATCGTCTCTCTGAACACTCCCATCTGCTGGTTACCAAGCCATTTCAGATAACTGCCGTGTAGAGACTTTTCTTGTGTTGACTTTTTGTTGTGAGGTTGCATGACGTCTAGAAAGAGAAAATCTCAGTGTGGGAGACAGATGTCCCATAAGGACTGTCACGAGCAGTGTTGGTTTTGCTTGGGTGCTTCTCACAACTGCAAGTTATGCCCGATTTGTCAAGCGTTTGTCCTCAAGACTCTTTGTAGTTGTCTGTCCACCTAGAGAACCAACGTGTTAAGTTGTTGGTGCAGTGGTGGAATGTCTCAGGCTAAGGATCAGCTGTCTGCCAAGAAGACGGCCAAAAATGTTGGATGAGATTCAGCTACTGTACTGCTTTCCCCAGACAGTTCTCTCAAGGCTGGTAAAACCCAGAGGATTGCCCAGTTATTCCATCTTGATTCCACTGCCACGACTGCTTCAGAGGCTGACATGGATGTGGCTTCTTTGTACATCCTTGGAGGCTCTGCAGATACCCATTATGGATGTTGTGGGGGAACCGAAGCTGATCATATCCCTGGGACCAAGGGGTGTTCTGCAGTTTCTTGTTAAGGAGGAGATTCCCACTACATTGAGTGAGTATTGGTAAGGGTCCGAAGCTCCTAAGATCTTTAGGTCTGGCATCCCTTTGAAAAAGAAGCAGAAAGCAAAACCATTCCCCTAGAAAGGCTCCTCCTGCTAAGTCTACTCAAGACTCCTACTACTCAGAAGCCTCCTTTTCCAGACAAGCCAGGTTCTGACTGACTACCTTCTCCCCACCCCCACCCTCAGTCAGGTTCCTTTATCTCTTCATCTTTCCCTGCCCCTTCACAGTTGGTTAAGGATCACTCAGGATTCTTGGGTTCTGTCCGTCATTCGTCAGGAGTATTTCATGGTGTGGAAATGCCTTTCCTCTTTTGGGCATTCCTCAACTTTCTCAGGAATAGCTGTGCTTTTTTCTGGGTGTTCTTCAGAGCCTTTTGTCTCAAGGTACCATCCTAGTAGTTACTGCTCCTCAAAAAGGGGGGGGGGTGTTATTCCAGAATGTTTGATTCCCAGGAAAGAAACATCTTGAGGTGCATTCTGGATCTTGCTCAGTTCAACATCTTCCTGACAGTTCCCTTACTTTTGAATGCTGTCCCTTCAGACCCTGTTTCCTCTTATTTTACCTCAGGCTTTCATAGTTTCTTTGGATCTCAAGGATGGCTATCTTCACATTTGCATTTCTCCTATTTTTAATATGCATTTTCAGTTCTTTGCTTTGTCCTTTGGCCTATCTACTGCCCCAAGGGTCTTCACCAATTGCTTGCTCCTGTGATTCTCTTTTTGGTGGATGAGGGGGATACAAATTCCCTTACCTGGATGACCTGCACATTCAGGCTTTCTCTCAAGAGACCCTGCTTCAACACCTCCACTGTGCTATTTGCTTGTTACGAAGCCTAGGGTGTACAATAAATTTCCAGAAGTCTTTCCTGACTCCTCAGGGTTATGTTTTTCTTGGGTGCAGGCTCCATACCATACCATACCATTCCAATGCTTGCATCCCTGCCAACTCCCAAGACTCTGACTCTAGTTGCCTTTTTTCAATCCATTCTTACTTGGATCTTAGTTATGGCCGGGGAATTTCTAAGGGCTCTGGAGTACACTCCTTCCACCATTCCTGTACTTCCTCTAGCCAGGCTCCACATATGAGAAAGCCAGAGTGGTTCTTTAAGTCAGTTTGGCTTCAACATTCTCATACTTTGTACTTTCTAGTTCCTCTTCTTCTGTGCCTCAAGCTTAGAGCTTCAATGGTTGATTCATCAATTGTCTCTTAACCCAGGGCTTCCTTTTCAGCCCCCAGTCCCCTCTCAGGAACTTTTTTCAGATGCTTCAGACATGGGGTGGGGCTCTTCTTTCGATCCTCTAAAAGTTCAGGGCCTTTGGTCCCTTCATCAGAGGGTGGACTATAGCAACATCAAAGAGGTGAGGAACTCTCCTTGCTTTTTAGATCTTCCATACTCTGTTCTTTCCAGGGCCTCAAAATCTTAAAATGAGAAACAATACCATAGTGATGTGATACATCAGCAAGTAAGAGGGGAAACTGTTCCAGCTCTTGTGCAGACTAGCTCTTCAGGTTTGGGATCTGTCTGTCCAGTATCAGGTGACTCTTCAGACTTTTTGTATTCCTTCAGAACAGAACCTTGTAGCAGACTGTCTGAGCAGGTCCAGAACACAGACTCACGAGTGGGTGCTTCACAAAGATGCGTTTCTGGACATTGTCCACCAGTTGGGTACTCCTCATGTAGATTTTTTTTGCCTCACCTTTGAACAGACAACTTCCTCTTTTTGCACCAGAGTCCCATGTCCTCTGGTGTGGAAGGTGGACACGCACACTTTTTCTTGGAAGGATATTTTTCTTTATGCCTTTCCTCCCCTTCCTCTCATACCAAGGGTGCTGTTCAAGATAGAACAGCACTCTCCCAAAATCTTGTTGGCAACTCCGTGTTGGCAGAGGCAGCATTGGCTCCTTCTTCTGCACCTAGCCAAGGACAGTCACCACCCGTTCCCTCACAGGGGCTGTTTTTGAGTCTGTAGCTTCAGCTTCTTTGCAGCATTGTACTTGGAAGACTGTTCTTTTTGCCTTTACTTCAGCTGGAATGATGTCTCACTTTCAGGCCGTTATTGCTGCTCCTCCTTTTTTTTGAAGTTTTTCATATAGGAACATGATGTCACTTCGTACTAATCCCTTTATGCCCAAGACGGTTAATTAGTTGTCTTTTAGTCAGTCTGTTAATTTGTCCACTTTTTTCCTTTCTCTGTAGTCTGCTAGTGAGAAGGTTCTTCATGTTGGATTTGCATAGACAGCTCAGATATTAGTTAGATAAGACTAAGGCCATTCGTAAATCTGAGCAACTTTGTTTCCTTTCATCCTAGATCTTTAGGTTTGACGGTTACCAAGCAATCTGTTTCTTCTTGGATCTCTAAGCCATTTCTTTTTTATTCTCTTATCATGGGAAAAGCCTCCTTACTTCTGTAAAGGGTTACTCTGCCAGGGCTGTGGCTTCTAGTGCTGTTTTCAAAGGATTGGATACTAGTTCAATCCTTAAGGCTGCTACTTGGACTTGCATCTATATTTTTACTAAACTTTACAAGCTAGATGTGGTTTCTAGGGCTAAATACATGTTTGTTAGGGTTATCCTGCATGACTTTCTTGTGGTCTGTGCCAGGCTGTCCTCCTCCCAAGTTTTTTTTTTTTTGAGATTTTGTACTGTCCCTTGAGTAAGGAATATTGCAGCAGTGATATGGAAGGATGTAGTACAGATGTTCTTCGTATTTCACTGTTGCAGTCATCATATTTGGGTTATCCCTGCCATGGTAGCCCTCGGCCGGCCCGAATACCAGATGCTTAGTATTTCTGCTTCGGTTGGTGTTGCTTCAGGACTGACGTCAGGTCGTCAGTAGTATAAAGTAAGGCAGCTGACACCATTACATCAGTCTTTCTTTCCGCGGAGCCCGAAGCAGAAGCAGTTCGCACGAGTGCCGGTCGGCCACTACCTGAGTTTCGTCTTCCGAATTGAAGCTGAAGTCTTCTAAAGCGAAGTACCCCATTGGGGATCCTTTTTTCTTGCACCAACCAATGTCAGAAAAAGTTAACGATTGTCTCGCCTGTGGAAAGCAAATACCACACAGAGACTTTCATTCTTACTGTGTCACTTGCTTAGGCCTAGGCCACGACGTCCCCCCTGTCGCTTTTCTGCTTTGTTCAACACCAGAACTGTACATCATCGGGCCATTATTGTAGCTAGATATTTTTGCTTACTGTCCTCGAATTCCGATATGGCTTCAGTAAGCCATCCAACAGCGGATCTTCCGAAAAAACATAAGGATAAAGATAGACAGACCGCAAAGGTCCAAACCTACCGACGGCGCTTCCGTTAAGCTAGTCGTCAGTTTTCCGGTCCTCAGTGAGGTGGTTTCGCATCCCCTGTTGCCCGCTTCTGTGGATTCGCAGGGCAGTACTGAGACCCTTTCTGAGTCCGGTATGCCGCAAAACACTTCTTCGACTATAGATGCAGTTGTCTCTCCCTTGGATGGGTCCGGGGCCGCTGAGAAGGCACCGGCTTCCGAGGAAGTACTTTGCACTACCGATTCTCGACACAGACCGACAACTTCTTTCGCGTCTACCGTTCTTTCGAAAACTACCAAGTTTCTAAGGCACAGAGTATGAACCACACCCAAGAAATCGACGACCCAGTCTCAGGTACCTGCTTCCTTACCTTAGTCTCAAATGCTTAAAATGGCAGGAGACCTTATCATGCTAATCAGAGGGAAGCCAAGATACCCCTTCCAAAAGGAAGAGATCTGTCCCCAGTAGTTTTGTCTGAACAAGAGTCTGATGACTCTGATGCATCTGAATATGAAGACATGCAACCTCTCTTTGTTTGAGGATTCTGATGCAAAGGATTTCCATTCCTTCTGCCTCTCCCCCCAAGGACTTTTCCTTTGGGGAAGCCCTTCATACCTTAAGGGAGCATTTCAAATAGGAATGCCAGGACTGCCCTCAGTCAAAAGACACTCAGGGAATTCTTAGATCTTCCACAGCACAGACCCTTGGTCATTCCCCCAGTCCTGGAGGTTGTAGACGATGGTTTCATGGAATCCAGTTTGACTCCTGACACCCTCCCTCCTGCACCCAGAAAACCTGACGGGTATTATAGAGTCCCTGACTCACACAAATTTCTTTTGAAAAAACATACTGCTGATCCTGAGGTAATTTCTCAAGGGCCTAAAGGAATTAAAGCAACCTCTGCTAAGAATCCCTCCCCCCTCACATAGGGATTCCCGAGCACTAGACAGATGAGGTAAAAAAGTATACACCTCTGCTACTCTTGCTATCCGAGCACTAAATTAGACAGTTCCATATGCTAAAATTTCAGCAATATACCATGGAACTCCTCAAACAAAAAGTGTCTTCCTTTCCTGCTTGTGCAGAATCTAGAGAGTTACAAGAGTTAATGCATTCTGAAAGTCAAGTAACTAAACGCACCTTGCACTGTGGTTTTGACACCCTAGAAGGTTCTTGCAGGGCAGCAGTCACCGGGTCTGTCCTTAGAAGGCATGCATGGCTTAAGGAGCAGCCCTTGCCAGACCATGTTAAATCTAAATTGTTGGATGCACCCTTGCACAAAGACAACTTATTTGGTACTAAGGCAGAGGAGATCTTAAAAAAGATGGAAGAAAAAGCTAAATCTGTGCAGACAGGTAAGGATTTCTTACAGGTCCAGCCACCCAGGTTCAGCAGGCTTTGCCCCCCTCCAAGCACTGGTCCTTTCCTGCTCCCACCAGGTCAATTCAGCCCAGACCCTGCGGAAACAGACCCCCCCCCCCAGACAGCAGCCACAGGGAATGCACAGATCAAAACAGTGGAATTCCTCCACTTCAAAAACAGGGAGTTCTAAGCCACCCCATCGTTGTAAGAACTCACAATGACTCTCCTCTCCCGCCCCCTCCCCCTGCCCACCTTCATTTACTCCTAGGAGGAAAACTCTCCTTTCACGCAAGCACCTGGGCCACTATTACCAACGACTGCTGGGTCCTCAACATAGTGTCCCAGGGATACAGATTTTCTTTCCCCCCTCTTCCAACTCCCAAAGGGTTCTCAGATCTACCTCCAAACCAGTGGGCAGAGGCACAAAAGCAAGTCCTTTCCCTGCTGTCTATGATGGCAATAGAACACGTTCCTGCAGAACAGAAAGGCCAATGTTTCTGTTCCAGACCATTTCTATTACCCAGAAAACAGGGCACCTGGCGCCCCATCCTCGATCTATCCATTCTAAAACACCTTGCTGGTGACACCAAAATTCAAAATGCTCACCCTCCAGCAACTGCTACCCATGCTCTCCAAGGATGCTTGGCTAGCCACCCTAGACCTACCTCCACATTCCTATCAGGAAATCATGCAGAAAATATCTCCATTTCAGGGCAAGCTCTCTGCACTTTCAGTTCTCTCCCTTTGGCTTGTCTACTGCTCCCACAGTTTTCACAAAATGTCTGGCTCCGGCTATTGCCTTTTGCAGACAAAGGAATATTCAAATTTACCAAAACTTAGACAACTGCCTAATTCAGGCAGACAGGAAAAGCTGCTCAAGCACCTGTCCTTGTAAAGTCCCTACTGACCTCCCTAGGGCATACCATCAACGAAAAGAAATCCAAACAAGTACCCACCCAAAGGATTATATTCCTGGGAGCAAGCCTAGACACAGCCTCCCAGATGACATTCCTTACACCAGAGAAGCAAACTTGCCTGACAGCCTGCTTCTCTCAACTAGCCACCAGACCCCAGTTATCTACAAGGAAAATCCTGCAAGCTCTGGGGTTCATGGCATCTTGCATTCTACTCATTCCATATGCTAGACTGCATATGAGGAAACTTCAGTGGTACCTAAAAAGCCCTTGGTATATCAACAACATGGAGGGACTTACTCCTACCCTCTATGCAGGCTGGCCATGACCCTTTAGCACACAGCCTCTGCCATGCAACTCCACCTGTTAGCACAATTCCTGCTAGGTTCTCTAACCTCTCTGGCAGACCACTTAAGCAGAAATGTTCTGGACCCACACGAGTGGCAGCTAGACAAAAGAACCTTCCCCCTAATAACTCAGAAATGGGGCACCCCGAAGGTCGACTTCTTTGCATCCCACACCACCCATCAGCTCAGCACGTTCTGCACCAGGGAGCATCACTGCATGGCTTGGAAAGTGGATGCCCTGTCCTTCCCCTGGGTCAGTCTATTGGTCTATGCCTTTCCTCCACTACTTGTCATCCGCAGGGTACTGCTCAAAATAACGGAGGAAAAACCAAGGACAATTCTTATTGCTCCAGACTGGCCTCGCCAGCACTGGTACCCACTGCTGCACAGCCTGTGCCCACTGTCACCATGGCATCTCATTCAGACCCCATCCCGCCCGACCCAGAGGGAAGGAGAATTCATGCATCCCCAATTGTAGACCCTCAGTTTGACAGCTTGACTTATTCCCTAACCACCGATCAATCTGCCAACCTCAGTAAACAGGTTCTAGATGTTATACGTGAGGCCAGACGCCCTAGCACTAGAAAGTCTTGTGCTGACAAGTGGAGAAGGTTCTGCACTTGGATTCAGGTTAAGGGAGCCGGTATGGCACAGCCCTCCCTCCCTCTCATCCTGGATTACTTAGCTTACCTGCTACACAGTGGTCTCTCTTTTTCCTCTATTAAAATTCATGCCTCTGCTGTCATTGCTCATTTTCCCACTGAGCAGCCCCTTTTCTCACACCCTCTGATAAAACAATTCCTAAGGGGGGCTGGCAACTTGAGGCCACCCAGATGAGCACCTACCCCAGCTTGGGACCTTAACTTTGTGTTGTAAAAGTTCACCCTGCCCCCCCTCTGAACCAGCATCTTCAGCAGAGTTAAAATTTCTCTCTGGGAAGACAGCTTTCCTTTTGGCCATCGCTTCAGCTAGAAGGGTCTTCGAGCTACAAGCACTCATGGCTGTGAAGCCCTTCATCATCTTCCATGCTGACAGGGTTTCCCTCAAGACTAACCCATCCTTCATGCCCAAAGTGGTGCCCAGTGTAGCTCTCAACCAATCCATTCATTTGCCCACCTTTTTCCCTAACCCACAGAACAAGGGGGAAAGGATCCTGCACTCTCTAGATGTGCACAGACAGCTCAGATTCTATCTAGACAGGACTAAATCCTTCAGAAAGTCTGATCAGTTGCTGATCAGCTTTGCTGCAGGGGCAGAGGGCAAAGCCATCTGTAAACAGTTTCCAAATGGATAGCACACTGCATCCATTTCTGTTGCAAGCAACACGGAAGCCTCCCCCTAAGGGTGTCAGGACTTACTCCACCAGAGCAGCCTCCACCTCTGCAGCTTTCCTCAGAGGAGTCCCCACAAGGGACATCCTGGAGGCTGCCACCTGGACATCTGTTCGCACTTTCACCAAACATTACCCCCTGCCTATCTTCTCCCAAATCCAGGGCAGGGTTTGCCACTGCAGTCTTGCAGGGCATCTTAGCCAGACCCTAGTCTCCTTGACTGCCTCCACCCTTTTCCTCAGCTTTGGGAATCAACCCAAATGTGATGACTGCCAACAGTGAAACACAAAGAACATAGTACAGTTGTGTACACTTACCATAAATGTAGATGTTAGAGTGTATTCACTGTTGCAGTCCTGGATGTTCTTCGTGTTTCACTGTTGCAGTCATTACATTTGGGTAATCCTGCTGGCAGGTTGCCCTCAGTCGGCCTGAATTCCAAAGTCCTGGGTCCTGCGTCGGCTGCTGCCGCCCCTTCCCTGACGTCAGGTCGTCAGGGGGTATAAAAGATGCAGCCGACGCCATTTTCTTTAGTCTTTCATGCCACGCAGTGCCCGAAGCAGAAGCAGTTCGCAAGTGACGTTCGGCCGACTCCTGAGATTTTCGTGTTCGAGTTTCAGATCCGAAGTCCGCAATAAAGCTAAGTACCCCGTTGGGGAAACTTTTTTCTTGCTCCAGACCGATGTCAGAAAAAGTAAGTAATTGTATTTCTTGTGGAAAGCAAATACCTCATAAGGATTTTCATTCTTACTGTATTCCTTGCTTAGGCCCTGATCACAACGATTGTGGTTGTTGGTTTTGTGCTAGATTTAACCAATGCACTATTAAGCGTCGGTATGATTTTGCTTTAAACTATTTTGGATGCCAGTTTAATTATCCAGAAATGTTGTCGGATAGCCATCCGACTACCAGAGTTCACAAAAAAACGCAAGGAAAAGGTGAGAGATAGACAACCGAGGCCCAAAACTAATGAGAAAGCTTCTCCTAAGACATTCTCCGGTTCTCAGTGAGGCACTTTTGCAGCCCCTGACACCAGCTACTTTAGAGTCGCAGGCCGCTACCGACTCCCACGTGGAGTCAGCCATGCCGCTGGAAACTCAAGGTATTGGTGCCTCTGATACTATTCCTTCAGATGGGTCCGGAGCCGCTGAGCAGGCACCGGCTTCTGAGGGTGTATTTAGACCTAAACATCTTTACATTAAACTGACTTCAGCTTCAAAGGCAAAGACTAAAGCACCTTCTAAATCAAAGAAACAAACTCAAGAGCCACGTGGTCAGGCCTCTATGCCCAAAAAACAGATGCTCAAAATGGTCAAAGACTTGATTACCTTGATCAGGGGTTCCCATCCCCCTCCTGATAAGAGGCCTAGGCAAGAGACTGACTATGAATCTTCCAATCAGGTTTCCATTTCTTCTGATTCCTCTTCTGATCAGGAATATTCTCTTTTCCCCTATGAGGATTCTGATGCTGAAGAATCTATACCTTCAGCTTCTCCTCCAGAGGACTATTCTTTTGGGGAAACCTTGCATACCATGAGGGAGCATTTCCACTGGGAGAGCCAAGATTTTTCAGAATCTAAAAAAGAGGCTCAGGGATTTCCTTCTACTACCCCAACACAGCCATTACACATGTGTTAGACATTGTAGATTGTGTTTTCAGAGTCTAGTCTTACCCCTGACTCTTTACCTCCAGCTCCTATTAAGCCTGACAGATGTTACAGGGTTCCTGACTCTCATAAATTCCTTTTTAAAAACCCTGCTGCCGACCCAGAAACTATTTCACAGGGTCCCAAAGGAGTTGAGACTTCCGCTGCAAAAAAAACTACCCCCTCTGACAGAGATTCTAGGGTACTGGATAGATGGGGGGGGGGGGTTTACACATCTGCTACCTTGGCTATAAGGGCCTTAAACTGTCAGTTTCATATGCTCAAATATCAGCAACATGTCATGGCATTGCTTAAACAGAAAATGTTGTTAAACTCTGAATGTGCAGAAAACAAGGAAATGCAGGATTTATTGCATGCAGCTGAACAAGTTAGAAAGCATACTTTGCAATGTGGTTTTGATTCTTTGGAGGCCTCCTGCAGGGCCGCAGTTACGGGTTCTGTAATTAGGAGGCATGCTTGGTTAAAGGAACAAAGCCTGCCTGATCATGTCAAAGTTAAATTATTAGATGCACCTTTACAGCATGATACTTTGTTTGATGTTAAGGCAGAAGAGGTGTTAAAGAAAATGGAGGACAAAGCTAAATCTATGCAAACTGTCAAAGATTTTTTTGCAAGTACAGCCACCTAGGTTTAGTAGACACTGCCCAACAAAGAATTGGTCCTTTCCTGTGTCAGACAGACCTCAAAGGGGCAGATCCAGACGCCCTAGAGGCAGATCCCAGGTGCACGATTCATTCAGGTCAAAGCAATGGGGTGCTTCGACCTCCAAAGTTGGAGAAGACAAATCACAACCATACAGGAAACAGTCCCAATGACTTCCCTCTTCCTGCACCAAGCACTTACCTCCTGGCAGCACTCTTAGGGGGAAAATTAGCACTTTTTTCTCAAAATTGGCACATCATAACCCAGGACAAGTGGGTTCTAAATATCGTGCTACAAGGCTGCAAGTTCCATTTCCATACCTTGCCAAAGGCAAGCAGCTGGCCAAATCTGCCAAAAAATCAATGGGCAGAGGCACAAAAACAAGTCTCATCCCTCATGGACATGGGGGCCATTCATCTAGTACCAGAGCAAGAGCAGAGACAAGGATTTTACTCGACTGTTCTTGGTACCCAGAAAGGGAAAGGCCTGGAAGCCTGTACTGGACCTATATATTCTGAACACATTCCTGGATATACCAAAATTCAAGATGTTGACTTTGCAGCAGCTTCTGCCCATGCTGGGCAAGAACGCTTGGCTTGTGATGTTAGACCTAAAAGAGGCATACCTGCATGTCCCAATCAGACAAATATGCAGACGATACCTCAGATTCAAGGCTGGCTGAATGCATTACCAATTCTCTGCACTGCCCTTTGGCTTATTTACTGCGCCCAGGGTCTTTACAAAGTGCCTGGCACCAGTAATTGCATTCTGCAGACAAAGAGGAATAGAAATATATCCTTACTTGGACGACTGTCTAATTCAAGCAGAGGACAAGGACATTCTTCTACAGCATCTGGCGTTTGTGAAAAGACTTCTAACATGCCTAGGGTACACAGTCAATGAAAATAAATCAAAACTAGTACCCTCTTAATAGATAATATTCCTGGGTGCAAGCTTAAATACAACTGCCCAGATGGCTTATCTCATGCCAGACAAACAAAGACAACTGACTACCTATTTCAAAATGTTGGCAACAAAGGCCCAGTTATCTGCAAGAAAAATTCTGCAGGCTTTGGGCTTCATGGCATCCTGCATCCTTCTAATTGCATATAAGGAAACTTCAATGGTACCTAAAAGGTGTTCGGACTCAACATTGCCACAGCCTGGAAGCTATCATTACTCTCATTCCCTGCCTGCAACAAGAGTTTCGATGGTGGGCAAAGGCTTGTCACCAAAACAAGGGGCAGCCATTCACATTACCCCCAGCCAGGCAGACACTAACAACAGATGCATCAGATTATGCCTGGGGGGCCCACATGGCAGGAAGATGCGTTCAAGACACATGGACCTCAAATCAAAAGCATTTACATATCAATCAAAAAGATATACTAGCTGTTCAAAATGCCCTGACAGCCTTCAAGGACCTACTTCATCCAGGACAACTACTGATAAAGACAGACAACATCACGGTCATGTGGTATATAAACAAGCAGGGGGACACACATTCTTACCCACTTTGCAGACTAGTCATGACTTTGTGGGACACAGCATTGACTTACCAAGTACATCTGCAGTCACAATTCCTGCCAGGCAGGAAAAATACTCTGGCAGACTAACTAAGCAGAAACCTCATGGATCCCCAATGAGTGGCAGCTGGATCCACAAGTCTTCAGCATGATAACAAGGAAATGGGGATGCCCGGACATAGATCTATTTGCCTCCCCTCACAACTACCAACTAAAAAGATTCTGCACAAGGATTTATCACAGACAAGCATGGAAAGTGGACACCCTATTTTTCAGCTGGAAAAACCTATCAGTATATGCCTTTCCCCCACTGCCTCTCCTCCCCAAGGTACTTTTAAAGGTCAGACAGGAGAAGCCAAAGATGATACTGATTGCCCCAGACTGGCCCCGCCGGTACTGGTATCCAATACTAAGGAACTTGTCTCAATGCCCAGCTTGGCCCTTACCTCAAATACCTCATCTACTGTCCCAGCAAAACAATCAGATCCTGCACAGCCAACTCAGGACTTTAAACCTGGCAGCATGGCGGATAATGTAGTCATACAAAACACATCTCTCAGTAAAGCTGTGATGGATGTCATTTTGGAAGCCAGAAGGCCTAGTACTAGAAAATCTTATGCTGGAAAATGGAAGACATTCTTTGCTTGGAACCAGGCACAAGGAACTGAGCTGTGCCAAATATTCCTCAGATTTTATAATACGTAACTGAGATGCTGGACAAAGGCCTATCTTTTTCATCTATTAAAATTCATGCCTCTACCATTTTGGCTCATTGCAACACATAGCCACCAATATTTTCTCATCCCTTATTAAAGCAGTACCTCAGAGGAGCCAAAAATTTAAGGCCTCCAAGGAGAGCACCAATGCCTGCATGGGACCTCAACTATGTCTTGGAAAAACTCACCCTGCCTCCATTTGAGCCAGCTGCTACGGCTGATATAAAGTTTTTATCTTGGAAAACAGCTCTGCTCCTAGCAATAACTTCTGCAAGACGAGTATCAGAGCTACAGGCACTCATGGCTGTGGAACCTTTTATCATTTTTTGTCCAGATAGGGTCTCTCTGAGGACAAACCCAACATTTATGCCTAGGGTGGTGTCCAGTGTGGCTCTTAACCAAACTATTCATCTGCCAACTTTTTATCCAAATCCACAGAACAAGAGGGAAAGAATTTTGCATTCGTTGGACGTACGCAGACAGCTTAGATTCTACTTAGACAGAACCAAAGTTTTCAGAAAGACAGAGCAATTACTAGTGGCATATGCTGCAAGATCACAAGGAAAGGCTATCTCAAAGCAAACTATTTCAAAGTGGATAGGCCACTGCATTCGTTTCTGCTACTTACACTATGGCAAGCCAGTGCCCAAGGGCATTAGGCCACATTCAACCAGAGCTGCAGCCACCTCAGCAGCCTTTTTCAGGGGAGTACCAACCAAGGACATTTTAGAGGCTGCTACTTGGAGTTCACTGCACACCTTTAGAAAGCACTATCATCTGCCACTCTACTCTAAATCCAGGGCAGCCTTTGCCAATGCAGTTGTGCAGGGCCTCATAGCCGTTCCTAACGCTGTTTAGCTCCAGCCTCCCAACCATAGCTTTGGGACTCTACCCAAATGTAATGACTGCAGCAGTGAAACACGAAGAACATAGTACAGTTGTGTACACTTACCATAAATGTAGATGTTCAAGTGTATTCACTGTTGCAGTCCAGGTTACCCACCCGCCATCCCCCTTTCTTCTGATGGAACCTATCTTTCCTTCTTTGATTTATACAACCTATGTGATGTATTTGCTTGTAGAGGAAGGTAAAGTTTATGCTGATGCATGTATTTAGGGGGCACCTGACATCTGGGGCAAGAAAAACTAAAGAAAATGGCATCGGCCGCATCTTTTATACCCCTGACGACCTGATGTCAGGGAAGGGGCGACAGCAGCCGACGCAGGACCCAGGACTTTGGAATTCAGGCCGACTGAGGGCAACCTGCCAACAGGATTACCCAAATGTAATGACTGCAACAGTGAATACACTCGAACATCTACATTTATGGTAAGTGTGCACAACTGTACTTTTCCCTCCCTCCATACCCCTCTTCTTTCTTCTCTCTCCTTACAACAGGCATTTTGGTATTTACTTTTCTACTGGTGGGGTTCTTCCACCAGAACCTCGCTCCCACTTGGGGTCTCCTGACAGGGCAAGAAAAACTGATGTAATGGCGTCGGCTGCCTTGCTTTATACTACTGATGACCTGACGTCAGTCCTGAAGCGACAGCAAGAGTCGCAGAAATGCTAAGCCTCTGGTATTCAGGCCGGCCAAGGGCTACCCTGGCAGGGATGCCCAAATGTGATGACTGCAACATTGAATACACTTGAACATCTATGTTTTTGTTAAGTGTACACAACTGTATTTTCTGTAAAGTCTTACCATAATAGTAAGTGTCCTTCACTTTACTTTTGCTGTATTCGCTCCCTCCCTCCTCCCCTTTTTCTTTTCCTTCTGGGTGCACATGTTCCTCCTAGGGCTTTTTTAGTTCTGAGTTAGGTACGTTCATATGTCACCTTTATGCCCTGTGCCGTGAGTGGGGGATTATACATGTGACAATCATCCTTAAAATGCTAAGGCTTTGGTATACTGGCCAGACATTGGGCTACCCTTGGCAGGGATCCCTTGAGTAAGTAATACTGTAGTATGGAAGAGAAGGATATCTACTGTTATAATAAGAATTTACACAACTGTACTTTCTCCGTAATGCTGCATCCTTTACAAAGTAACTTTCAGTGCACTTGAAATTATGGCTATCCCTTTGCATCTAGCTCTGCAAGTACATTAGTGGCTTTAACACTAGAAAACTTAGAACCCATATGTCCAATATGAAGGGTGTTCTGGTTACTGTAATCCACCAAACCACATCATGAGTATAGTACTTAACTCCCTTACTAGTCAGGTGATCTCTGAGCTTCAGTTTTGTTGCAACAAGTAGCACTGTGAAGCAATTCCTGTGGACTAATGTAAATTTCTGAAAAGGAAAACTGTAAAAACACTTGCTTTTAATGCATTGTGTAACTGGAATGCATTTACAGCACATGCAGCTGTCTAAAATTTTGTAAAGGCGTGTTCAGTTTGTTTGTGTAAAGTTGTAATTTGAGAAAAGTGATGATCTAAATCCATACAGTTGAGAGGTATGATGCAGTACTGTTCAGGCCTCCAACTAGAGTCTTTCGTGGTAGTTTTCATTTCCCTTATCCTTATTCCCAGAGAATGAGACGTTGGGGGGGGGGGGTTAGGTCTTTGTCTGTGAGGTGGTCAAGGACCATAAGTCCTTCCCCGCCTTTGGGGAGACTTCCTAGCCGAGGAAATGCAACCTGGACTGTCTCCCCCCACCTTTTCCCCCAGAAATTTCTTAATGCATTTTTGAATGAGAAGGCTGAGCAAACCTGAACACCTCACTCTCACTCGTGTTACCTTTCTTTGAGGATGCTGTTTATGTGAATCTAGTTGACATGTTCAAATGGCCAGAATGTCGAAACCCAGTCCGTTGAGACCACAACGTTGAACATTGCATTTGTCGAAAGCTGACATGAACGAAGTTCAGCCCATCACTGCCAGAAGTTAGGCCTACATCTGCCATTTCTCCTCAACAGGATTGCCCTGTGAAAAAGAAACAAAAGTCTAGGCATGTCCTCCTCCTACCCCAAAGTCAGAGTGGGATGTTTTTTCCAAGGGTCTGATTAAAGCACTGATGTCTTTGAGGCCTGCAACCTCACCTTCTAGAGGGCCCAGCCTTTGCCTCTTCACCATTGCAGCCATCCGGGTCCCAAGGCCTTCTTCCAGGACAGCCTGCAGAACTTCGAATTCAGGACTCAGAATCAGAGGATTCTTCATCTGATGAGCACTGTCTAGCATATTCCAGTTAAATTCCCTCTCCTCTGGAATATGCTTTCCCAGAGGAGGAGTCTAATGGGGGGTACTGTCCCATGGAAGAGGTCTTTGGGAAAACAATTAATAAAATGAGGGAATTTTTTCAAGTGGGATTCCTCACAAATCTTAGAAGAACAGAAGAGGTATGGGCTCTTGCAGGTGGAGGCTCCTGCGCTTTCAGCAGTCCACCAGTGCTGCCAGCCTTTTTAGATGTGTTCAAGGCTGCTTCAGAGTCCCCTGACTTCCAAGCCACTGCCCCAAAGAGACCAGATCGATGTCCTTCTATTCTCATGTTGAAGTATTGTCACATGTGGGATCCTCCGCCTCAGGCAACCCAAACATCCGGCTCATATACAAAAGCTCAGCCTGTCTGCTGTAAGGTGCATGGGACGTTGCACGCAGGGAGCATAAACCTTGGGCCGTAAATGTGAGGTCCACACGCACAGACCTCAGAACTTCTCTGCTACAGTCGAACTTCGCCTCACTCGTTCAGCTCTGCACTAGTGACTCTTAAAAGAATAGTTATCCCTTTGTAGAATCCTTTTCTACCTTTTCTGCTAAGTTTAGGTTGCTGTTTAGCTTTTATCTAGTTGATTCTGTCCATGTCATCTGTGAAGGGAAAAGAAGGGAAAATGTAAGTGCAGTCAACAGATTCCACACAAAGACAGCCAAGACCTGTGCTTGTTTTACTTATGGCCGTCTCACGACAAAAATTCCATCTGCCAGTAGTTTGTTCCTAAAACACTGTGCAGCCGTCTTGCAGCCCTTTAGCTTTTCATCGAAAACCAGTGTCTGAAACGCCTTGCCCCTCAGTATGGAAATGGAACCAGCCATATCGGCAGAACTGCCAAAAAAGAAGGCCAAGGTAGCTAGGCCAGATAATGCTTCTCTGAGTACGGTCGTCCCGCCAGCTTCTTGTCTAGGGGATGAAGAATATCCGACAGTTCCGGTGACTTCGGTGGGTATTGCTTCGGAAGCCACCCTTGTTTCGTCGGCCTGCATGTCCACGGAGGTTACCAATGACATAAGTCTCCAATGTTAGGGGTGGCCAGGTTTCCCTGAACAGCTAGCGAGTTACTGTCTGTTACTGAGGAAGACACTTCTAGTCCTAGGCATACGTAGGACATTAGGGCTTCGCCCACTCAGCCAAGACCCAAGAAGATTCCTCTGAAAAGGAAGCAGAAGTCAATGCATCTGTCCCCCCAGCAGAAGATTTGCATGTCTGGCAGGCATTTTCACAGTCGCTTTTTCAGGCCTTTTTGCCCCTGAGGCCTACTGCTTCTCAAAACTCCTGCCCTTCCAACTTTGAGCCCCAGGCCTGCTTCTGCTGGTCCTATGCCACTTTCACATACACATGAGGAAAATTCTTCCTCTTCTGATGAGTCCCTCTTCTATGCCTCACAGCTGGCTTCCCCTTTGTAGTACTGCTCCCCAGATGAGGATTCCTTGGAGGCAGATTCTCCACTTGAAGACATTACCTTCGGGGAAGCCATTTCCAAGATGAGGGAATATTTTAAATGGGGTTCTACTCAAATGACTGAGGTGCAGAAGAGTTATTACGAGCTGCAGATGGATTCTCCCTCATCCTCTGTTATTCCTCCTATTATACCAGCATACTTAGATGCCTTTGGCTCTGCTTCCAAGGCTTCAGAATCTCAGCCACCAGCCCCAAAATGACCAGACAGGTACTACAAGTTCCTGATGACTTTAAATTCCTCATTAAACCACCTATGGCAGACCCAGCTGTGATTGCTGTCTCAGGAGATAATCCAGACAACTTCCCCCCACTTCCCTTCTGCCATCAGATAAAGATAGTAAGGTGATGGACAGTTTAGAAAAGAAGATTTACACCTCTTCAACCCTGGCCTTTAGAGCCATTAATTACTAAACATGTATGGTCAAGTATGCCTTAGACCTAGTCTCCCAGGCCACAAATCTGCTCTCCTCTATGCCAGATTCTCCCACCAAACCTCAAGTTGCCTCTGAAATATTTTTAGCTGCTGAAGTTGCCAGGCCTTCCATTAAATGCAGCTATGATGCTGCAATAGCATCGGCCAGGTCAGCTGCATCTGCTGTGGTTCTGTGTAGGTACGCCTGGCTCAGGATGCAGCCACTGGCAGATGATTTCAAAAACTAAATAATGGATGCCCCTCTTGACAACAAGTTCTTCTTTGGGAAGCCATCAACAGAACTTTTTTAAAAATCTGCACGAGAAAACCAAGGAGCTGCAAGATCTCAAACATCTCTCTGTCTCCCCAGTCCCTGAATTTCATAGAAACTACCCCACCAAGCCAGGTTTGGTCAGGAAGGTCTCTACACCTTATACCTTTAAGCCAAGGAAAGGTGCCAGGCAACCTCCATTCTCCAGGGCTAGCGCCTCTCACACTACGCCAAGATAGCCCTTTCATGAAAGGCCTAACAGTGAGTGACTGTCTAAACACCCATCTCCTTCTACCCTTTCTTCCCACCTCTCTCACTTTAACCCCCTGTGGCAACAAATCACCTCAGACAACTGGGTTCTTTCAGTTGTGTAAAATGGGTATTTCATGACTTGACAGGAAAAACCTACTCCAAAAGGTATCCCCCCCCCCCCTCCAAAAAAACAAGTCCATCTCATACCTCAAGTAATTCAGAATTTGGTCCTACAAGGAACAGTAGAGAGGGTCCCCCCAGGGCAAGAAGGTCAAGGCTTCTATTCCAAGCTTTTCCTTGTCCCAAAAAAGGATGGCCCATGGAGACCCATCCTGGACTTTTCTCTTCTAAATCCCTTTGTGTATGTACCTACCTTCCACATGCTGTCCCTTCAAACCCTTCTCACACTTTTGACACCCAGCGCCTTCATGGCCACTTTACATTTGAAGGAAGCATATCTTCACATCCCTATTCACCCAGATTTTTGCAAATTCCTGCATTTTGCTGTGTCATCCTTGCACTATCATTTTGCTGCTTTGCCGTTTGGTTTATCCACAGCACCAAGGGTACTTACTACAAAGTGTCTAGCCCCAGTAGGAGTCGTCTGCAACAAAAGGCCTACAAATCTTTCCATACTTGGACGACCTCCTTACAAAGACACCCCCAATTCACCATTTCCCTCCTAGGAAGCCTGGGCTTCACAGTCAAACTAAGCCTACTGAAGTCCTCCCTGACCTCTTCCCAAGACCAAATTTTCTTGGGTTGCAGAATACGGCCGGATTTGATGAAGGCCTTCCTCCCACCAGAAAAGGTCACTTCTGTGACCGTCTTTTAGTTTCTACTCCTAGTGAGCTGCATTTCAGCCAGTGAATTCCTTCATCTACTGGGTCTGATGGCAGCCACTCTTCCCATGTTGCCCCTTGCAAAGCTACACATGAGAAAGTTCCAATGGTATTTGAAGAATGTTTGGTCCAAGCACGTCCATCCCTCATACTTTCAGGTGCCTTTCATTCCCTGCCTAAAGAAAGAATTCAGGTGGTGGATTCAGCAAATCCACCTGAATCCAAGACTCCCATTACAGCCTCTCACAACAGTTCAACAGATGTGAACAGATGTATCAGATCTGGGATGGGGTGCCAATATGAATGGTCTCAAGGTGCAGGGCCAGTGGGAGCCCTGCCTTCAGGGAAAGCACATTAACATCAAGGAAATGACTGCTCTTCTAGCACTGAAGGCTTTCCTTCCCCTTATACATCCAGGTCCCCTCAAAATCTTCAGACAATACCACAGTACCAACAAGCAGAGCAGGGACCAGGTCTTTATTACTCTGCAGACTGGCCATATAAGCATGGGAGTTGGCTACTTATTCCAATGTAACACTACAGGCAGTGTACATCCCATCACAGAACAATGATCAAGCAGATGCCCTTAGCAGATCATTGTGTCAAAATCACAAATGGATGTTGCACAGAGATGTTTTCTTAGACATAGTCCACCAGTGGGGCACACCAGAGATAGATCTGTTTGCTTCTCAGAACAGACAACTACAACTATTTTGCTCAAGGTCCCCCTCCACACAAGCTTGGAGAGTGGGCGCCTTTTCAGTTTCCTGGAAGGGGATGTTCCTGTATGAATTCCTCCCCCCTTCCCCAATACAGAAGTTCACAAGCCAAAAATCTTGCTGGTGACCCCTTATTAGCCAAGGCAGCACTGGTTCCCCCTTCTTTTGTCACTAGGCAAGGGCAGTCACCACAAGTTGTGCCTCACAAGGTGGGTCTTATCACACAACAGGAGGGATCTTTCATCCATCCACACCTGCAAACTCTCAGCCTTACCATGTGGGTGATAAACTTTTGATCCCTTTTAGACACCTTTACTCCGAGGACGTGCTATATTACCTGCTGGAGGCCAGGAAACCTACTAGGAGATCCTATTTATCCAAATGGAAATGGTTCTCTAATTGGTGTCTTCAAAGGCAACTAGACCCCTTTCAAGTGGATGCAATTCTAGTTTTGTCCTATTTTTGTGAGCTCCTAAAATCTTAACTTTCATATTCTTCAGTGAAAGTCCATTTGTCAGCTATCTCAGCCTGTTTACCACTCTATCCACCCTTATTATCCAAATTAGAGGTGCAGTTCTTTCTCAAGGGGTCCTTCACATCAGACCACCGAGAAAACCCATCCCTCCTCCTTGGGACTTGAATTTGATTTTGTAGAAACTTACTGCTACTCATTTTGAACCAACAGCTTCAGCCACATTAAAGATGTGTACCTGGAAAACTGTTTTGCTTGTAGCTTTAACTTTGGCCAGAAGAGTCTGAGTTATAAGCACTCATGGCTGCTCCACCTTATCTCATTTTTCATAAGGATAGTCTCTCTCTTCGTACTAACCCCTCTTTCATGCCTAAAATGGTAAATGAACTTTCCATTAACCAGTCTATTCTTTTACCCACCTTCTTTCCTTCACCACAGAATGACAGTGAGAGTGTGCTTCTTTCAATGGATGTTCAAAGGCAACTTGGGATGTCCTTCTATTCCTATGTTGCAGTATTCTTGTTGTGGGATTTCCTGCCCTCAGGGACTTGTATGTCGGCTCCTATACAAAAGTTTCAGCTTGGCTTTTGCAGCTGGGTGAGACGTCACATGTAAGGCCATAAACCAGGGGCCTTAAATGTGACATCTGCATGCACAATCCTCGGCACATTTGAGCCACAGACAACCGACGAATCGTGTGTTCGCTTCTTCACATCACACATCTCAATAAAGCTAAGTAACCTGTTGGGTTTTTTCTTCATATCTGTTGTTATTGCCTAGGCTTGGTTTGTTGTAGCAATTTATAGCCAGCGTCAGGTAAAAAGGGTAAATGCCAATGCGGGTGCCAGATGCCCCATAAAGACTCACATGATCGGTGTGTTTTTTGCTTAAGCCAGAAGCACAACCATACCTCTTGTCCATTTGTCATGCGTTTGTGCCAAAGACCCTATGCTGTCATCTGGCCACGCTTAACATCTATTTAGAAAACCAGCGCCTTAAGCAGTTAGCCCTAAGAATGGATCCTGCCTCAGAGGCTACGTCAGAACCTCTGTGTAAGAAGGCCAAGTTTCCTACGCCTTCTTCGTCTGTCGCTCCATTACCGGACACCCTGCCAGCTGCCGATTTATGAGCTGAGGGATGCCCAGTGGATCCATTAACTACCTTTGTGAAAGCTGTTGCTCAGCTGATGACCGGCACATCCCCGGAGCCAACCCAGACCCCGACTTCCGTCGAGGGGGAACCAGAATGTGTGGAGCCTCCACCCAGGATCCTGCTTTTGGGTATGGTTCCTACCAGACCCGATTCCAGGCCTGCTCCAATGTCTACCCCAGCAAAAAAGAAACCAAAAACCAAGCATGCCTCTCCCAGTGCAGAAGGCCTGCCTGACTGGCAGTCCTTCACTCCTTCTCTGATGTAGGCCTTTATGGCCCTTAGGCATTCAGCCTCATCCTCTACTGCTCTGCCTTTGCTCAGCCCTAGACCTGCTTCAGCCCCCCCCCGCAACATCTCAGGTTAGGGAAGAAGAGCATGATACATCCTTTTCCGCCTCTGAAGACTCCATATCTTACAGCTCCCAAATTGCTTCACCCCAGGAGTATTTTTGTCCTGATGAGGAATCTGTAGAGGGAGATTCACCCCCTGAGAATATCACATTTGGTGAGGCTATCACCAAAATGAAAGACTATTTCAAATGGGATACCTCACAAATGTCTAATACCCAAAAGAGGTATTTTGAGCTTCTTCAAGTAGAATCCCCCTCCCCTTCTGCTGTTCCACCAGTTCTGCCTCCATGCCTGGATACCTTTAATTCTGCATTTAAGTCTCCCGACTCACAGCCACCTGCTCCCAAGTAACCAGATCACTTTTACAAGGTGCCTGATGAGCTGAAATTCTTAGTCAAACTACCCTTAGCAGACCCAGCAGTGATTGCCACCTATCCTGGTAGGCAATCCAGACTCCTTCCCTCCGCGTCACTCCTACCTACTGATAAAGACAGCAAATCTATGGATAGGATTGGTAAGAAGGTCTACACCTCCTCCACTTTGGCTTTCAGAGCCATTAACTGTCAGACGCATATGAGTAAATATGCTCTGGACTTGGTTTCTCAAGCCTCTTCCATGCTGGCCGCTATCCCTAACTGCCCCATTAAGGCTGACATCTCCTCCAAACCTTCTCTAGCTACACAAGTATCCAGACACACTATTAGATGCATATGCTCACTCTGCAGCATCTGCTTCATTTCTCAAGAGATACTCCTGGCTGAGACTTCAGAATCTCCCAAAAGACTTTTAAGTCCGAGATCTTGGATTCCCCCCTGGACCACAATTTTCTTCTTGGAAAACAATCTGCAGATCTCTTTAAGAATCTGCAGGAAAAAAAGGAAAGAATTGCAGGACATAAAACATTTATTGGTGCCCCCCATTCCCAAATACTACAGAAACTATCCAACTAAAACCACCTTTGTAAGGCGAAACCCAGCCCAAGCGGGTACTTCCTCTTCCAGATCTAGAAGAGGTGCAAGAAGACCCACCACTTCTAGACCTGCTGCCCCACAATCTCAACCTAGACAGCCTTTTCCAGGACATAGGAGTCCCCAACAATGAGTGACTGCCTTGCCCCCCTACCACTCTCAGCACGCTTTTCCCACTGCCTCCCCTTTTGGGAAACCATAACCTCGGACAAATGATACTATCGATGATACAAAAAGGATATTTCTTCTCCTGGAAAGAAAAACCACCCATGAAAGGTATCCCTTTCCCTCCCAAAAACCAACAGCATCTCCTCCCACAGGTTCTGATAGACCTTCTGAAACTGGGTACCATAGAACCCGTCCCCTCAGGACAGGAAGGAAAAGGTTTATACTCCCGCCTCTTCCTGGTTCCCAAGAAAGACAGCCCTTGGAGACCCATCTTAGACCTCTCCTTCTTAAATCTTTACCTTCAGGTGCCCACCTTCAAAATGCTGTCACTTCCAATTCTGCTTTTTCTCATACCAGCCAAGGCCTTCATGGCCACATTGGACGTAAAGGAGGCCTACTTACACATACCCATCTGAACTTCCCACAGAAGATTTCTGTGTTTCTCTGGGCTCTCCTCTCATTTCCAGTTTACTGCTTTGCCCGTTGGTTTGTCCACTGCCCCTCGAGTGTTCACAAAATGCCTGGCCCCGGCCATTGTCTTCTGCAGAACTCTGGGAATTCAGATTTACCCCTATCTGGATGACATCCTAATGCTGGCAGAGTCCAAAGATACCCTCTCAAATCATCTGCACTTCACCATGTCCCTTCTACAAAACAGAGTTCACCCTCAACCTTCCAAAGTCCTCCTTGAACCCAGACCAGAACAAGATTTTTCTGGGTTGCAGAGTCCAAACGGACAGAATGAAGGCCTTTCTTCCACAAGACAAGGTCCTATCCCTGACCTCCCACTTCAGAGAACTGCTACAGACACAGGTAATAACGGCAAGGCAATTCCTTCGACTCCTGGACTTAATGGCAGCAACCATCCCTATGCTCCCATTGACCAAAATGCATATGCGGAAGCTAAAATGGTACCTAAAAAACATTTGGTCCCAGCACCAGAATCACTTGGAGCAAGTAGTCCCCCTCCTTCCCTGTCTAAAGAAAGAGATCAGCTGATGGATCCAACAAGTCCAGCTTAACCCCCGGGGCTTCCACTCCAGCCAGGGTTGAGCCAGATAGGGACAAATAAAAGGTCTTTCACACTACCAGACCAAAAAATAAATAAATAAATAAGGTCTTTAATGCGGAACATCGTAGTTCCGCATTAAAGACAAGTAGCTCTGTGTTTGGCGATTTTTGATTGGCCCGTATGCCGGTATACGAGCCAATCAAAAAAAAAATCGCAAAACGGAGCTACTGCTGTTTAATGCATTACTGCAGTAGGTCCGTTTTGCGATTTTTTTTTTTTTTTGATTGGCTCGCATGTGGGCCAATCAAAAAAAAACAAAGCGGAGGCTTGCCGGGATTTTAACTGGCAGAGCGGGACTCGGGATTGGACTGCTGATCAGTCAGATCCAATCCGGGACAGTCCCGCTCACATATTGACATCCGGCAACCCTGACTCCAGCCCACCCCCCCAACCCAGGTAATGCACGCAGATGCCTCAGATTCAGGGTGGGGAGCAACAATGGCATCTTAAGGGTTCAAGCAACCTGGCACCCTTCCTTGAGGGGCAAACACAGCAATGTGAGGAAAATGATGGCAGTCTTCTTAGCTCTAAAAACCTTTACCCCTCTGCTTCTACCAGGGGTTCTTCAAATAGTAACAGACAACACCACTAGAATGTAATACCTCAAACAGGGAGGAACAAAGGCATATCAGCTGTGCAGACTAAACCCTACTGATATGGGATCTAGCCTCTCAACACAACTTGTCCCTTGCAGGCAACCTACATTCCCTCGCAGGACAACAAGCAAGCAGATCTAAGCAGGGCATCCTCTCCACAAAACGAATGGATGCTGGACAGGACCGTCGTCTTAGAATATTGTCCACTGCTGGGGCATTCCTGAAGTAGACCTGCTCGCCTCCCCCCAGAGCAGGCAGCTGCAGACCTTCTGCTCAAAGACCTACTCCCCTCTAGCCTGGAGAGAAGATGCCTTCAGCATCTCCTGGGAGGGGAAGTTTCTTTATGCCTCCCCCCCCCCCTCCTTCCCACTGATTCAGAAAGTCCTCCTGAAGATCAGGAGAGACAAACCGAAAATCTTGTTAGTGACTCCCTACTGGCCAAGGCAGCACTGGATGTTCTTCGTTTCACTGTTGCAGTCATTACATTTGGGTCATCTGCTGGCAGGTTGCCCTCAGTCAGCCTGATTAACAAAGTCTTGGGTCCTGTGTCAGTTGCTGTCCCTTCTTCCATGACGTCAGGTCGTCAGGGGTATAAAACATGCAGCCAATGCCATTACATCAGTCTTTCTTGCCGAGCGGTGCCCGAAGCAGAAGCAGTTTGCAAGTGCTGGTCGGCCGACTCCTGAAATTTTTGTTTTCGAGTTTCAGAACCGAAGTCTTCAACTAAAAGCTAAGTACCCCGTTGGGGAAACTTTTTCTTGCTCTTTACCGATGTCAGTAAAAGTTAATAATTGCATTACTTGTGGGAAGCAAATACCTCATAAGGATTTTCATTTGTACTGCATTCCTTGCCTAGGCCCTGACCACAACGTACCTTGCTGTCGGTTTTGTACTAAATTTAATCAACGCATGATTAAACGTTCTGTTTCTAAATATTTTGGCTAAGATTTAATTATCCAGAAATGTCGTCAGTTAGCAGTCCGACTACCGGAATACCTATAAAAAGCAAAGAAAAAGACAGAGACAGACCGTCGAGAGCCAGTCGCCAGTTCGCTGGTACTCAGTGAGGCGCTTTCGCAGCCCCTAATGCCCACTACTTCTGATTTGCATGCCTCTACTGAGACCCATTCAGAGTCCGGTATGCCGCGAGATGCTTCAACTATGGAACCCGCGGATGTCTCTAACTTAGATGGGTCCGGAGCCGCTGTGCAGGCAGCGGCTTCCGAGGGTGTTTTCAGGCCTACAGATTTGTATATTAGACCGACGCCATCTTCAAAACTGAGGCCAAAATCTAAATCTATGTCTAAAAAAACGACGCCTAGGGCATATGTGCAGGCCCCTATGCCTAAAAAACAAATGATCAAAATGGCTGAAGATTTAATTACTCTGATCAGGGGTAGCCAGCCCCCTCCTAAGAGGCCTAGGCAAGACATTGATTATGAATCTTCTGAACAGGATTCTATTTCTTCTGACTCTTCTAATGAACAGGATTTGTCTATTCCTACATATGAGGACTCTGATGCAGAAGATTCCATTCCTTCTGCTTCTCCCGCTGAAGATTTTTCTTTTGGGGAAACTTTACATACCTTAAGGGAACATTTCCACTGGGAAAGTCAGGATTTCTCTGAATCTAAAAAGAGACTTGGAGAGTTTCTTCTTCTTCCTCAGCATAGGCCTTTGGCTATACCTCCTGTTCTAGACATTGTTGATGCTTTTTCAGAATCTAGTATGGCTCCTGATTCTCTGCCTCTGGCTCCTTGTAAGCCAGACAGATACTACAGGGTCCCTGACTCCCACAAATTCCTTTTCAAAAATCCTATTGCTGACCCTGAAACCATTTCTCAGGGTCCCAAGGGCATTAAGGCCTCTACTGCTAAAAATCCTATCCCTTCTGATAGAGATTCCAGGGCGCTGGGTAGATGGGTAAGAAAGTTTACACTTCTGCAACCTTGGCAATCAGGGCTTTAAATTGTCAATTTCATATGCTTAAATATCAACAGCATATCATGGGACTACTTAAACAGAAACTAATGTTAATTTCTGACTGTGTGGAAAATAAAGATTTGCAGGATTTATTACATTCAGCTGAACAAGTCGGAAAACATACTTTGCAATGTGGTTTTGATTCCTTGGAGGCCTCTTGCAGGGCTGCTGTAACTGTATCTGTGCTAAGAAGGCATGCTTGGCTCAAAGAGCAAACTCTGCCTGGCCATGTTAAAGCAAACTTGTTGGATGCTCCTTTACAGCAGGACCGTCTCTTTGGTAATAAGGCTGAAGAAGAAAGTTAGAAAAGATGGAAGATAAAGCTAAATCTATGCAAACTGTGAAAGATTTCTTACAAATGCAACCTCCAAGGTTTAGTAGGCACTGGCCTACTAAAAACTGGTCCTTTCCAGTTCCCTCGAGAGCCACTCAAGTCAAATCCAGACATTCCATAGGCTCCAGCTTTCAGTCACACGGAACTTCTAGAACAAAACAATGGGGTGCCTCCACCTCCAAATCTGGAAACAACAAGGCAACTCCCTATGGTAAACAGTCTCAGTGACTTCCCTCTGCAGTCACCAAGCACTTACCTTTTAGCCGCCCCTTTGGGGGGAAAACTGGCACTTCATGCACGAAACTGGCAACTTATTACCCAGGACAAATGGGTTTTAAATATCCCAGGGATACAGATTTCATTTCCACACGTTGCCAGTCCCAAACGGATGGCCAGACCTGCCCCCAAATCAGTGGACAGAGGCCCAGAAACAAGTTCTGTCCCTCATGAACATGGGGGCTATTCAACCAGTAACAGAAGAGGAAAAGGGGCAAGGTCTCTATTCAAGACTTTTCCTGATACCCAGACAAGACAAATCATGGCATCTGATTCTGGACTTAACTACTCTAGACACATTTCTGGACATTCCAAAATTCAAGATGCTGACTCTTCAACAGTTACTTTCTATGCTAGGCAAAGATGCCTGGTTGGTAACTCTAGACTTAAAAGGCTTACCTGCATATCCCAGTCACGGAATCTTGCAGAAGATACCTCCGCTTCAAAGCAGGCTACTTGCATTACCAGTTCTCTGCACTGCCCTTTGGCTTATCTACTGTGCCCAGGGTCTTCACAAAGTGCCTGGCTCCAGTAATTGCATTTTGCAGGCAAAGAAATATTCAAATATATCCATACCTGGACGATTGTCTAATTCAGGCAGAAAACAGGGAACATTCTTCTAAAACATCTGGCCGTTTGTAAAAATGGTTCTAACTTGTCTAGGGTATACCATAATCGAAAAAAAATCACAACTGGTACTCTCTCAAAAAATTACATTCCTGGGTGCAAGCTTGAATACAACTACCCAGATGACTTACCTTACGCCAGAAAAGCAAATTCATTTGGTAACTTACTTCAAACAGGTGGCCACAAAAACCCTGCTATCTGCAAGGCAAATTCTGCAAGCCTTGGGGTTCTTGGCCTCCTACATTCTTCTAATTCCATATGCAAGACTGCATATGAGGAAACTTCAGTGGTACTTAAAAAGTTTATGGAGTCAACATTGTCACAGCCTGGAAACAGTGATTTCTATCATACCTTGCCTGCAACTAGAGTTCCTATGGTGGGCAGAGGCCTGCCACCAAAACAAGGGACTGCCATTCACTCCAACCCCTGCCGCCCAAACCCTAACTACAGACGCATCAGAATATGCTTGGGGGGCTCATCTGGCAGGGAAGTGCATTCAGGGCAAATGGAGCCCAAATCAAATGCACCTTCATATCAATCAAAAAGAGATGCTAGCTGTACAGAATGCACTGACAGCTTTCAAGGACTACCTTCATCCAGGACAATTAATGATAAAGACAAGCAGGGGGGGTACACACACCTACCCCTTTTGCAGACTAGCCATGGCATTGTGGAACACGGCCTTGACTTATCAAATACAACTACAAGCTCAATTCCTGCCAGGAAAGCTGAATACTCTGGCAGACGAACTAAGCAGAAATCGCATGGACCCACATGAATGGAAACTGGAACCACGGATTTTCAACATGTTGATTCGCAAATGGGGGTGTCCAGACATAGATCTTTTTGCCTCACCCCAGAACTATCAGTTGGACAAATTCTGCACAAGAACTCATCACAAAAAAGCCTGGAAAGTGGATGCTCTATCATTCAGCTGGAAAAACGTATCAGTCTATGCTTTTCCCCCTCTGCCTCTGCTCTCCAAAGTTCTACTAAAAGTCAAACAGTTCAAACCAAAAATGATTCTGATTGCTCCAGACTGGCCTCGCCAACACTGGTACCCACTCCTGCGCAATGTGTAACACCTTCCACCGTGGCACCTGGCTCAGACACTTTATTTACTGTCTCAGCAGAACAACCAAATTCTGCACACTCAGCTTCAAACTTTGAATCTTGCTGCGTGACTAATCACCTAAATTCACCCTTAACATCCCTCAGCAAACCTGTGATGGATGTCATTTTGGAGGCGAGAAGGCCTAGTACTAGAAAATCTTGTGCTGAAAATTGGAAAAGATTCTGTGCCTGGAACCAATCAAAAAGAATAAGCACAGCAGCACCCAGTATTCCTCAGATTTTACAATACTTAACTGAGATGCTTCACAAGGGCCTGTCCTTTTCTTCCATAAAAATCCATGCCTCTACCATCTCAGCTCATTACAACATAGAACCTCCCCTCTTCTCTCATCCTCTGCTAAAGCAGTATCTCAAAGGGGCCAAAAACTTAAGACCACCCAGGAGAGCTCCAACCCCTGCCTGGGACCTCAATTTTCTATTGGAAAAACTCACTCTCCCTCCTTTTGAGCCAGCTGCTACTGCAGACTTAAAATTTCTGTCCTGGAAAACAGCTTTCCTTTTAGCAGTCACTTCAGCTAGAAGGATTTCTGAATTACAGGCTCTTATGGCAGTGGAGCCTTTCATTATTTTTCATGCGGACAGGGTGTCCCTCAGGACCAATCCATCCTTCATGCCTAAGGTGGTATCCACTGTGGCCCTTAATCAGACCATTCATTTGCCAACTTTCTTTCCCAATCCACAGATCAAGGGGGAGCGAATTCTGCATTCATTGGATGTACACAGACAACTTAGATTTTATTTAAACAGGACAAAATCTCTAAGAAAATCTGAACTACTACTGGTGGCATTTGGTGCAGGGGCAGAGGGAAAGGCTATTTCAAAGCAGACTATTTCCAAATGGATAAGCCATTGTATTCGTTTCTGCTATATGCACCATGATGAAACCATCCCCCAGGGGATCAGACCTCACTCCACCAGGGCTGCATCTACTTCTACAGCCTTTCTCAGAGGTTTTCCTACCAGAGACATTCTAGAAGCTGCTACCTGGAGCTCAGTTCATACATTCACCAAGTATTATCACTTGGCTTTCTTCTCTAAATCCAGAGCTGGCATTGCCACTGCTGTCCTGCAGGGCCTTGTAGCTGGTCTTAATGCTGTATAAATCCGTCCTCCCAACCATAACATTGGGAATCTACCCAAATGTAATGACTGCAACAGTGAAACATGAAGAACATAGTACAGTTGTGTTCACTTACCATAAATGTAGATGTTCAAGTGTATTCACTGTTGCAGTCCTGGTCACCCACCCTCCAGACCCCTGTTTTTCTCTTACTATACTTCTGCTTTCTTTTACTATGCTTAAAAGCCTTGTTGGTGTATTTGCTCTTGTTTGAAGGTATATTTTTTGTGTTTTAAATTATATCTATATATATATATATGTATATATGTATATATATATGTGTGTGTGTGTGTATACATATATATATATATATATATATATATATATATATATATATATATATATATGTATATATATTTTGCTCCCCATTTGGGGGGCACCTGACATCTGGGGCAAGAAAAACTTATGTAATGGCGTTGGCTACATGTTTTGTACCCCCTGACGTCATGGAAGAAGGGACAGCAACCAACGCAGGACCCAAGACTTTGTTAATCAGTCTGACTGAGGGCAACCTGCCAGCAGATTACCCAAATGTAATTACTGCAACAGTGAATACACTCGAACATCTACATTTATGGTAAGTGTACATAACTGTACTTTTCCGTTACCTCTGATAAGTCCTCACGGTTATCTCCTACCAAGTTGCTTCCTTCTGACAGGGAAAGTTAAATTTTGGAAAGGTTAGGTAAGAAGGTATATACCTCTTCCACCTTGGCTATCAGGGCAATTAATTGTCCGACACACATGTCCAGATATACTCTGGCCTTATTAACTCAGGCAACCCAGGTCTTTCCCCATTGCCAGTTTCTGAGGCGAAATCTGTGGTCCATTCTCTCCTGACATCCTCCTCTCGGGTAGATAGACATTCTTTCAAGTGTAGTTACAATGCAATGGAGGCCTCCGCCACGACAGCAGCTTCTGCTTCTGTTTTGACATTCCTGGCTACATCTCCAGGCACTTCCAAATGACATCAAGAATAAATTGCTTGATGCTTCTCTTGACAATTCATTGTTTGGGAAAGCAGCTGCAAAATTGTTTAAATCCCTGCAGGAAAAGAGTAAGGAACTCCAGGATTTAAAACAGTCTGGTTTCACCAGTTCCAAAATGTCAGAAATTTCGCTGCCAAGATATCCTTTGTAAGGAAACCTGCGTATTCTTCCACATCTGTTCCCTCTGGAACTAGACCCCACAAGCCTTCTAGGAGGCACCCTCAGGCCAAGGCTGCTACTCCTACAGCTGCTATTGTGGCACCTCATCAGCAGCGCTTACAGCCCAGACATAGTCCTCTGTGATGCTTTGCTCCCTCTTTGAAGTCATACCCGCCCTGTCCTTTCACCTGTCACTTTCACTCCCAGCTTGGATGGAGATCACTTCAGGATTCCTGGGTGATTTCAATTATCTAAAATGGGTACTTTATGACTTGGAAGACCCCCCCACCCTTTCAGGGAATACCTCAAACCCCAACGCCCAGTCAGCTGCATCTGTTTCCGTCAATTCTAGGCCAACTTTCCAACCAAGGCACAATTCAGTCTGTTTCTCCATAACAGCAGAGAAAGGGGTTTTTACTCCAGGATGTTTCTAGTTCAAAGAAAAGATGGCCCTTAGAGGCCTGTCTTGGATCTCTCCCTGTTAAACACCTTCATGCTGGTGCCTTCTTTCAGAATGCTCTCCCTACCTACTCTTCTGCCCCTGGTACCCCCTTCAAGCCTTCTTAGCTTCTCTGGATCTCAAGGATGCATATCTGCATATCCCTGTATACCCCCTCTTCAGAAAATGTTTGCGTTTCTCCGTGGGTTCTTTGCACTTTCAGTTTACTGCCTTGTCCTTCGGTCTGTCTACTTCTCCAAGGGTATTCATAAAGTGCCTAGCCCCAGCCATTGCATACTTAAGACTGAAAGGACTTTAAGTCTACCCATACTTAGACAATGTGCTCTTTCTGGCCAGCAGCCCAGACCTCTTACAGCATCTGAACCTAGCCATCCCTTTTCTGCAGACACTGGGTTTCACAGTAAATCTCAGAATATTCCTGTCTCACACCAAGTCAAGATTTTGTATTCCTGGGGTGTAGGTTTCACAGAGATTTGATGAGATATTTTTTTTCTCCCTCTGGAGAAGGCATCCTATGTCAGGGCATTAATGGAAGCTCTTCTGCCTCTCTCTTCTGTTACAGCCAGGTAGTTTCTGAAACTGCTGGGATTCATGGCCTCTATTATCCCCATGCTGTCCTTTGCAAAGCTACGCATGAGAAAGTTTCAGTAGTTTCTAAAGACAGTTTGGTCCCAACATGCTCATCCATTAGATGTCATGATCCACCTTCTTCCCTTCCTGAAAGCAGAGTTAGGTTGGTGGATGCACCAACTCAATCAGAACCCTAGCCTACCTCTTCATGTTCCTCAGCAGGCTCAGCAACTCTTTTCAGACACCTTAGACTTGGGGTGGGGAGCAACGTTTGCTTCCAGGAAGGTTCAGGGCCTGTAGTCCCCTTCTCAAGGGAAGGAACATTTCAACATCAGGGAAATGCGGGCCTTACTTTTTGCTAGGACCCCTGAAGATTCTCACAGACAATACCATGGTCCTTTAGTAAATAAACAAGCGGGGGGGGGGGAGGCAAGAAAAGCTATCTCCTCAGTCACTTGGCCATCAAAGTTTGTGAATTGGCGGCCTTATACACGGTAACTGTGCATGCTGTGTACCTTCCCTCAGCTCAGAACTCTGTGGCAGACGGATTAAGCAGTTTCATGAAACAGTCTCACAAGTGGATTCTCCTCAAGAATGTGTTCCTGGACCTAGTGCACCTGTGAGGTACTGCAGAACCTGGACCAATTTGCCTCCCTTATGAACAGACAGCTTCCTCGTTTTTGTGCCAGTGCTCCTCATCCTCAATTTTGAAGGATGGACACACTATCTTTCTCATGGATGGGGATGTTTCTTTATGCATTCCTCCCATTCCCCTTAATTCAGAAAGTTCTGTGAAAATTCAGCAGGACAATCCCAAAATCTTGTTATTGACCCCTTTTGGCCAAGACAGCACTGGTTCCCTCTTCTGCAATTAGCTAAGGGTCATCACTACAAGTTACCTCACCGTCTGGACCTACTCACCCAGGACAAAGGATCATTGATTCACCCGCATCTGCTAATTCTGCAGCTGACCCTGTGGGTGATCAGCTTTTAATCCCTTTCATTCACCTATTCGCTAAGAATATGCTAAGGGTTTTGCAGGAGGCCAGGAAGCCCACTACTAGAAAATGTTGTATTTCCAAGTGGAGAAGGTTTTCCATTTAGTGAGAAAGATGGAAAGTGGATCCTTTTGGTGGGGACATTCCACTAATGCTTTCCTACCTCTGTGAGTTACTCAGCAGTGGACTTGCTTACTCCTCAGAATCCATTGCTCTGCCTTGTCTGCCAGTTTGCCTTTGACTCCTCCCCTAGCTTCCAGGTTGGAAGTCAAGCATTTCCTAAAAGGCATCCTACACTTATGACCTCCCAGGAAACCATTTCCTTCTTCCTGGGACCTCAACTCTGTGCTGGAAAAACGTACCCATGCCCCCTTTGAACCAGCAGGTAGCTTCTTCTCTAAAGTTTTGCACATGGAAAACAGTACTCCTTGTAGCCTTAACCTCTGCTAGAACGGTTTCTGAGATTCCGGCTTTAATGGCAATGCCCCCCCCCCTTTGGCCTCCCATAAGGATAGGGTGTACCCGAGAACTAACTCTACTTTCACATCAAAGGTTATGAATGAGTTGCCACTTAATCAGTCCATTCAATTGCCTACCTTCTTCCCTTCTTCTCAGTCCTCTAGTGAGAGGATTTTAAATTCTTTAGATCTGCATAGATGACTCAGATTTTACCTTGACAAGATAGTCTGTCAGGAAGTCTGACCCAACTCTGTGTCATTTCATCCCAGGGCTCTGGGCTTGCCTGTGTCCAAACAAACTGTATCTTCATGGATTTCAAAGACTATTTTATTTTGCTATGAATTCCGTGTAAAGTCCTTGTCAGCATCTGTCAAGGCGCACCCCACTTGGTCAGTTGCATCCTCTAAGAGGCCTTCTTCAAGGGTCTTAGGCACCCATTCCACCTTGGAAGCAGCCACCTGGACTTCTTTTCACACCTTTACGAAACATTACAAATTGGGCACAGTTTCTAGATCCAGAGCAGGATTTGCTAGGGCAATTCTGCATGGATTCTTGGAAAATGCTTCCTCTTAGTTCTCCTTCTCTGGGTTCCCTTTTAGTTCTTGCACACTCCCATATGCAAAGAACATCGAGTAGCAGGACATACAATAGTTGTGTAAAATCTTAACCTTAACCATAGATGTCCTTCTCTTTTATGTTGCAGTATTCTGTCCCTCCTGCTTTCCCCCTACAGTTTGCTTTTTCCTAGGATTATCCTCCTAGGCTCCCTTTGGGTTTTCCTCATGGGGCTGCCGTGTTCTGAATATGTGCGGATGCCCCTTTTATGGCTGACGTTGTCTGCGCCTGCATGTGACATCCCACATACAGGCAGTGGCTCTCAGCTTTTGTATACAGGCCAGATGTTGGGTCGTTGGGCAGAATACAACCCATATGTAAAGAATACTGCAACATAGAAGATAAGGACATCTATGGTGATAAGATTTTACACTATTCTTTCTCTCTGGATCCCCAGCAGCAAGGGTGTTGCCGAGACTGCACCGGAAGGGGAAACAAACTAAGTCAGTTAAGGAATTCTACTTTTCCCTTGCACTTAGATACAGCAGAAACTATCCCACTAAGTCCTGGCCCTTTCCCCCAAAACAAGAAAAAAATAAGACCCTGTAGAGGCAAAGGCCTTGGTACCAGCGAACCAGAGTTCCAGACCTGGTTGGTCTGAGGACCACTGCCCCTAGTAGAGAGAGTAGTTGTCACTATGGGTTTCATAGGTAAATTCTGGGCCATCAGCCTGAAGACTATTACAAACCTAGCCAACAACCAGAGGTTGAAATGCTCAGCACTTCCCTCCCTCCTCTTCCCCCAAATCCCACCCCAACCTCCCTTTACCTTTCTGGAATGAGAACTTGCCTCTTTCCTCAATTATTGGGAGCAGATTACTTTGTTCAAATGGTTGCTACAAATTGTCAGAACGGCTAGTATTTATAGTTTTGGAAGACACTGGTCTTCCTAGGCATCAGTCTTCCCCCAAAGAAACAAAGGGAGCTAATTCCACCTCTTTTAGAATATTTGATACACCTGGATTCTATTTATCCAATCCCTCTAGTTGAGGTGGCCACAGGATTGTATGCATACCTCTTAGTCCCAAGAAAAGAAGGAACTTTGAGACACTTCCTGGACCTTTCAAGACTACAGATTCCTGGTAATATCCAAATTCAAAATGTTAACTCTTAAAAAAAAAAAAAAAACTCATTGTCCTTAACTTCTCAGTGGCTAGGATTGGGACTTTGAATTTGATTTGAAGGATGCTTTCCTTCGTGATCATCAGGAGCACTGGAATTTCCTTCATTTTCTGGCAGAGGGATCATTTACCAATTTGGTGCCTTACCATTTAGCTTATGTCTGGTACCATTTATCACGTCTTGCAGAACCAGTGGGGTCCACATTTATACATACATATACATTTGCTTGATCCAGGTAACGTCATCAGCAGAACAACTGACATACATGCAAATCACTATAGATTGTTTTCAGAAGTTTGGCCTTACCCTCAATGTCCAGAATTCCCAACTGACACTCCTACACTAGGGTTCCATTCCTTAGGGCAGACCTAGTATTTGCTCAACAGTTGGCCTTTCTACTAAAGGTTTTGTTTCCCTCAGAATACTTCAGTCTTCTGTGCAGCCAACAGACCAACCATTACTACGTGGGAATTTCTGAAGATGTTGTGGTACATGGCTTCATGTATCCTGACAAAACTGCACATGAAGAAACGTAAGTGATTGCTGTGCTATTTTAACTTTTTTGGTTTGGGGTAATGTACGGGCAAAGTGCTCCATATGTGAATGGTTTGTAAGGAACAAGTCTGTTGTACGCAGTTACTGGTATCCATAGGCTAATGGTTTGTTGGAGAATATTTGTGTTTTCTTAATTGCTTACTGTCTGTTTTCTGAATAATGTGGCTTTTTGTTTTGCTCCCCCCGCCACTACCCCTTACTACTTAGGTCTGTATGTAGAGAGATATTTAATACTCCTAGTAGGAGAAGCCATTCATCAGTGCAAAATAAACAGTATTCTTTTTTGTGGAACAATTAGATTTCCCCAGTTTGTAACTTTTGTTTGTTCTTTGTAGGTACATGGTACAGTGGCAAGGAATAAGAATCTTGCGTCGGCAAGAGTTAGATGCTTTTATAGCCCAAGCTGTGTCACCAAAGCTCTTTGAACCTGATCAGCTGCAGGAGCTTAAGGTAAATGAAAGAACTGTTTGGTGTTACTTGAATTTCTCAAAGAATGAATAGTTTCCTTCTTTCTTACTAGCTTTATGTTTGTTAAACTGACCAGCTGATTGTCCTTGATAATTATTGTCAGAGCCATAGCAGAAGTGGAAAAGTACAAATGTAGCATTTGACATAGGAATGAGACTGTTATGGCAAGGTGGTAGGGTTTTATGGGTAGCTCTTATCATGCCATGTTTTTCTGTCCATCTTTTTTGCTGTAATTCAACCTAAGGACTTTCTTTGTTTCCTGTTTTGAGTTTATTCAGTCTCTGTACACACCATTCTAGCAGTCTGTGAAATATTTTTGTATTGTTTTCTTCTGGCATCTGTCCACATCATCTGATATCCTTCAGGGTCAATGAAGCCCTGTTAAAATGCCAGGTTTTTGTGATATAAAAAATTGAGACCACAGTAAATCATTTCAAAACTTTTCCCACCTTTAACGTGACTTATAACCTGTACAGTTCAATTGAAAAACAAATCTGTTAGGGGGAAAATATAAAACAATAAAGAAAGCTGGTTGCATAAGTGTGCACACCCTTAAACTAATACTTTGTTGAAGCACCTTTTGATTTAATTACAACATTCAGTCTTCTTGGGTAGGAGTCTGTCAGCATGGTACATCTTGACTTGGCAATATTTGCCCACTCTTCATTGCAAAAGCGCTCCAAATCTGTCAGATTGCGAGGGCATCTCTTGTGCACAGCCTTCTTCAGGTCACCCCACAGATGTTCTATTGGATTTAGGTCTGGGCTCTGGCTGGGCCATTCCAAAACTTAAATTTTTTTTTGGTGAAGCCATTCTTTTGTTGATTTGGATGTATGCTTGGGGTCATTGTCGTGTTGAAAGGTGAAATTCCTCTTCATCATCCGCTTTCTAGCAGACGCTTGAAGGTTTTGGGCCAAATGTGACTGGTATTTCAAACTGTTCATAATTCCCTCCACGTTGACTAAAGCCCCAGTTCCAGCTGAAGAAAAGCAACCCCAAAGCATGATACTGCCACCATGCTTCACCATGGGGATGGTGTTTTTTTGGTAATGCAAAGTGTTGTTTTTGCGCCAAATGTACGTTTTGGAATTGTGGCCAGAAAGTTCAACCTTTGTCTCATCAGAACATAACACATTTTCCCACATGCTTTTGGGAGACTATGAATTATTTTGTAAATTTTATCTGGGCCTGGATGTTTTTCTGTGTAAAAAGGCTTCTATCTTGTAACCCTACCCCATAGTCGAGACATATGGAGAACACGGGAGATTGTTGTCACATGTAGTACACAAACAGTACTTGCCAGAAATTCCTGCAGTTCCTTCAGTGTTGCTGTAGGTCTCTTGGTCAATTTTGGAGGGACATCCAGTTCTTTGCAGCGTCACTGTTGTCCCATATTTTGTCCACTTTTTGATGACTGCCTTCACTGTGTTCCATGGTATATCCAATACTGTGGACAATATTTTGTACCCTTCTCCTGACTGATGCCTTTCAACAATGAGATCCCTTTGATGGTTTGTAAGCTCTCTGCAAACCATGGCTTTTGCTGTAGCAAGCAACTGAGTAAATGTCAGGAAAATCCTACTAGGACAGCTGAATTTTATTTGGGGTTAATCATAGTCTCTTTAATTGATGGCAGGTGTGCACCCAAGAAGACTGAATGCTGTAATTAAATCAAAAGGTGCTTCAACAAAGTATTAGTTTAAGGGTGTGCACACTTATGCAACCAGCTTATTGTACGTTTTTTATTTTTTATATTTTTCCCCTAACAGATTTTTGTTTTTCAATTAAATTGTACAGGTTATAGGTCACATTAAAGGTGGGAAAAGTTTTGAAATGATTTATTGTGGTCTCATTTTTTATATCACAAAAAACTTGCATTTTTACATGTGTGTAAACTTTTTATATCCACTGTATGTCAGCACATCCTACCATCACCCAGAATGATACCACAGTGCAAGCAGAAGATGATTGATTTCAACAATTGGCTAAGTTTCTGGTGCCATTCTAAGGGGATCCAGTATCTGTTTGCCTGGCATGACATGATTGACACACCTCGATGCATTGCCAGAGATGGGCCTGCATCTGTCACCCCTGAGCTTTTGGATACTGGCCAAGGCTTTTGCCACCCCTGTAGTGCTTTTTTTAGGCGATGTTCCAAAGACCAAATTACCCCTGTAACAGCTACAAACAAACGCAATCTGAGGGTCATGCTGCTCAACGCTAGAAGTCTAAATCTCAAAATGCACTCAATCAAACCACTCCTTAAAATGGAGAACATCGACATTTGTGCTGTAACAGAGACCTGGTTCAAGGCAGCAGAAAGCACCCCTGCACTACCAGGCTATAACTCATTCCACACCTTTCAGCCCCAGAACTTGGACTGAAGCTCCAAAGGCGGTGGTGTTTCCATATTCATAAATGATACGCACACCTCCAGACTAGTAGCCCAACATAACTCATCTAAAATACTTCAAGCGCAGCTAACATTAGGTAAGACAGCGATTCAAGTCGTAGCCTGTTATAGGTCCCTAACCATGTCCCAAGACTTGCACACCACATTCCTAAGCACCCTGGAGAATATTAGGGTCCAACCTAACACACTCATACTGAGCGACTTCAACTACCCCTCCATTAACTGGGAAAACTACTCGTATACCGATACACTTGCCCAATGTTTCCTGGAATTCATTAATTCCATTGCCCTGGACCAGCTCATTCTTACCCCCACTAGAGGTAGCAACATCCTTGACCTGGTCATTACTAACATGGGCGACCGTTGCTCTACACCAATAGTCAACTCCTCCCTGGTTAGATCTGACCACAAACTAATCACCTTGGAAATCTACATCCCCTCCCACCCCCTGCAAAGGTAACCACCATGAAAAACTTCTCCAGAGCAAACATTGGGCTCCTAAGAAATGGAGCCGTGCAGTTTGAGAACAGCTGCACAACTGCCGAATCCTACACAAATGCCCTGTATGAACACGTACACCAATGCATGGATGTCACCATACCCAATAGAACCAAAACGCTCACCTCCAAAAAAAGGAAGCCAGTCTGGGGGTCTGTATCATAAAACTGAACGTCCACAACCACGAACACCTAATGAGCAACACATAAACGCCGAACTACGAAAAAAAGCAAAGGACCTAAATATCGAAAACTGGAATGCCGAATGCAGTTTAAACAACAACAGCGCCACACAGGTAAGTAAAACATACACAAACAAACGTCATTAATCACACTTTTGCAGGGGGGGGGCAAGCCCCCTGCACCCCCCCCCATGTGGGGGGCTGTGCCCCCCCACACCCCTACTTATATATACCAACTCTGAGATCGCACTACAGTGGGGAAAAGGGTATATTTCCTCTTGCCCGTGATCACCCTGCTGGCCACGCGAATACGTTCAGCGTTCTGGTTTTCGATATTTACGGCCTTGGCGCTTTTCGTACTTTAGCGTTTGTGTCGCTCATTAGGTGTTCGTGGTTGTGGACGGTCGAGCATCTAATATAGACCCCCAATCTGGTGTTCCCCTGCCATAAACAAACTCTCCAACAGAAGGAGGAAACTGATGAGAAATAAGGTGAAGTCCCAAGACTGGAAAAACTCCCTTATCAGCTTCAACAAAATGTTGAGATCTCTCATCAAATCCTCTAAAGCTAACTGTGAAAACAGAATTGCAGCAGATAGTAAAGACAACCACAAGGCCTTATCTGGTTATGTAAAGAATCTGTACAGCAATACGCAGATTTGCTCTAAGCTATTGCACAATGGCACTTCCTGTACCGAGCCAGCAGATATTGCCAGTATACTGGCCGACAGATTCAGTGCCAACTTTACCCCTCTCTCCTCCACAGGACTAATCACAATACCAGTAGATTGCCAGGCAGCCAGTATTACTACTGCACAGGTTAAATCAGCACTGTTCAAGGCCAAGAATGTAGTGTCTATGGGACCTGACAGTATCCTTGGCTGTGTTCTACATGAACTACAGAGTGAACTGGCACCTCACCTGTGTGCCCTGTTCAATCTGCCTCACCTCAGGCTTTGTCCCTACTAAATGGCACACTGCTACAGTCATCCCTCTCCACAAAGGAGGAGCAACTACAGACACTGGGAACTGTCACCCCAGTACCCTGACAAGTCTGATATTCAAAGCTATGAAAAGCATCATCATGGACCTAATAAACAAAGATATAGGGAACCTCCAAACTCTGGATCTGACAGTTTGTGTTTTGTGAAGGGTAGATCATGCCTGCTCAACCTGGTCGACTTCTTTGAGTCGGTCACCAGAGCTGTGGATGAAGGCAAGGTGGGTTCATACAGCCTACCTTGATCTGGCCAAGACCTTTGATACCATTCTCCACTCAGGAATCATAGAAAAACTCAGTAAGCTAGGCATCAACACCTGTATCACTAGGTGGGTTGCAAATTGGCTCACAGATAGAACCCACTGTGTGAAAGTAACTGACTCCAAGTCAGACTGTCTACCAGTCACGGGTGGAGTCCCACAGGGTTCAGTCCTGGGTCCCCTCCTGTTTGCTATCTACTTCTCTGAAGTCCAGGCCAACACAAAGGGACTCTGGCTGACAAAGTCCACAGACGATTGCAAGTTGGGGAGCCATAATTAACTCCCCAAGTGATGTTGACATTTTACAGAAAGGCCTCACTGAGACCAATAACTGGTGTCAGAACCATGGCCTTAAGCTCAATGCCAAAAATGTGTCGTCAGGTTCCCATGAATTACCACATCGATGGTAGTCCACTGAACACAGAAAGCGTCATAAGAAATCTTGGAACACAGGTTGACAGCAACTTCTCTGACCACCACATTGCCACTGTGGTCAGAAATCCTTCTATGTGGCACATCTCATTACGATGGGTTTTGCATCCAGGAAGAAAGAGGTCATTGTCTCACTCTACTCTTCCCTGATTAGGCCAGTCTTCGAGTACAATGCCCCATTTGGCATGTACCTCACTAGACACCTACAACATCTGGGAGGCCGCAAATATACCTCACAAAGAGGATCTTAGGCCTTAAACAATTGTTGTATATGGACAGACTCAAAAAACTCCCTATTCTTTGTCTCGTATTGCCTACTTAGAGACTATCTCTGCTTGACTTACAAAGCCATGTCTGACCCAGCTCTGTTAGAAATGCTACATCTAAAGAAATCCCAATCCCACCGCACTACACACTGCAAAGACCTCAACCTCATTACCACAATCAACAGAACAAGCTGAAGGGACATGTTCGTAACCCAGAGACTGCCCATGCTATGGTATAGACTTCCCATACATGTCAATCGGAGCGCCTCACTGGCCCTCTTCAAGAGAAATCTTGATGAGTGGATGGGAAATAGAAAATTCACCCCGGGGATCACTCCAGTGGCTCTACTTAAGAGGCACTAGAAACTAAGGTCAGGTGGCACGATGCCAGGGTAATCCTATGGGCTAGGCTTGTAAAGGCTCCAGGGCCATTAGCCTAGTACACAACTATGAACCTATAAACATAGATCCCTGTGTGGGAAGCAGGATTGCAAACCATGTCAAGCACAGAATGCATGTTAGCAAGGTCAGTAACACTTCTCAGACAAGGAAAAGATGCCTATTAGCATTCCCAAACATTCTGTGTTGGAGCCCCTCCCTTTTGGTATTTATTTCTTTGATCTGAATACTGACAGCAAGGATCTTTGGCTGACTACATTTGCCATTGATTGCAAGTTGAGTGTATTTGACAAATTAAATGTCACATATTCTCTTCAAGTGGAATTATCATATATTAACACATGGTGCACTTAAAAAGGTTCAGACTAAATACCAAGAAATGTAGTTTACACCTCCTTCGGAAAACAAATTGCAATCTCCTACTGTATAAATGACATCCCACTTTGCAGTGAGACTGTCCACACAGGCCTGGGTAGATGGCTTCCTCTCCTTTGATCATCTTGTAACAGTTGTAGTCAGGAAGATGTCCTGACAAAAATCACTGTTGCTGACGTTCAGCCAGAGTACCCAAATTTAACCTTCCCCAGGTTATATATCCAGTGTATGACCTCAGATGTTCTTTATGTTTCACTGTTGCAGTCATCACATTTGGATTATCCCTGCCAGGGTAGCCCTCGGCTGTCCTGAATACCAGAGATGATGTATTTCTGAATCGGTTGGTGTCGCTTGAAGACTGACGTCGGGTCATCAGTAGTATAAAGTAAGGCAGTCAATGCCATTACATCAGTCTTTCTTGCTGTGGAGCCCGAAGTAGTTTGCACAAGTGCCGGTTGGCCGCTACCTAAGTTTTCGTCAACCAAATTGAAGTTGAAATGTTCTAAAGCTAAGTACCCCGTTGGGGATCCTTTTTTCTTGCACCAACCAATGTCAGAAAAAGTTAATAATTGTCTCGCCTGTGGAAAGCAAATACCACACCGAGACTTTCACTCTTACTGCATCACTTGTTTAGGCCCAGACCACGACGTCCCGTGATGTTCTTCGTGTTTCACTGTTGCAGTAATCACACTTGGGTTGTCTGCCTGCAGGTAGCCCTCAGTTGGCCCGAATACCAGAGACTTGGGATTTCTGCATCCGATGCTGTCGCCTCTTCCATGACGTCAAGTTATCAGGGGTATAGAACATGCATCCAACGCCGTTACATCAGCTTTTCTTGCCGTGCGGGAGCCCGAAACAGAAGCAGTTTGCAAGTGCTGGTCGGCCGCTACCTGAAATTTTCGTTTTTCGGGTTTCAAACCTGAAGTCTTCTATAGCTAAGTACCCGGTTGGGAATCATTTTTTCTTCCTCTAACCGATGTCAGAAAAAGTTGACAGTTGTCTTGCCTGTGGAAAGCAAATACCTCACATAGATTTTCATTCTTACTGTGTCACCTGTTTAGGTCCAGACCACGACGTCCCTCGCTGTTGGTTTTGTGCCTTGTTCAGTGCCTGAACTATTCGTCGTCGGGCTATTTTTGTTACTAAATTCTTTCGCTCTCATTCTCCGTATTCCAGAAATGACTTCGCTAAGCCATCCAACTACCGATCTCCCGTAAAAACGCAAGGATAAAGACAGAGACCGCATAGGTCCAAAACTGCCGACGATGCTTCCGTTAAGCTAGTCGCCAGTCCGCTGGTACTCGGTGAGGCACTTTCGCGACCCCTGTTACCCACTTCTACAGATTCGCAGGCCTCTAATGAGACCCATTCGGAGTCCAGTATGCCGCGAGATGCTTCTTCGACTATGGAACCTGTGGATGTCTCTACCTTGGATGGGTCGTGAGCCGCTGTGCAGGCACTGGCTTCTGAGGGTGTATTCAGACCTTCCACTGTTCGTATTAAACCGACTACTTCGTTAATGACCAACACTACCGAATTTCTCAGGCCGAGAGTTCTCACTACGTCTAGGAAACAGACGACCAAAACGCATTCTCAAGCTCCCATGCCACAGAAACAAATGCTTAGAATGGCTGAAGACCTTATTACTTCAATTACGGGAAGCCAGCCTTCCTCCACTAAAAGACAAAGAATTGATTTTCCTTCTGATTCTACAGACCATGAGTGCGATGACTCTGACCCTTGTGACTACCAGGACTTACCCTCATCTACCTATGAGGATTCAGATGCAGAGGATTCCATTCCCTCTGCCTCCACCCCAGAGGAATTTTCTTTTGGTGAAACCTTGCATACCCTAAGAAAGCATTTCCGCTGGGAATGCCAGGACTACCTACAGCCAAAAAGAGACTCGGGGAATTTTTAGACTTGCCTCAGCATAGGCCTCTGTCTAGACCCCCTGTCCTGGATATTGTAGATGATGTCTACATGGAATCCAGTCTTACCCCTGATACTTTACCACCAGTTCATAGAAAACTTGACAGGTACTACAGAGTATCCGACTCTCACAAATTTCTCTTAAAAAATCCCACTGCGGGTCCAGAGACCATTTCCTAAGGACCTAAAGATATTAACGCTACTACAGCCAAAAACTCTACCCCTTCGGACAGGGATTCTAGGTCTTTAGACAGATGGGGTAAGAAGGTCTATACCTCTGCAACTCTTGCCATCAGGGCTTTAAATTGCCAGTTTCACATGTTGAAGTACCAGCAGCATATTATGGAACTAATTAAACAAAACATTTTGTTGATTCCTGATTGTACAGAAAATAAAGACTTAAAAGAGTTAATGTATTCTGCAAACCAAGTTGGTAAATGTACTTTGCAGTGTGGTTTTGATGCCTTAGAAGCATCTTGCAGGGCTGCTGTCACTGGGTCTGTTCTAAGAAGGCATGCTTGGCTGAAGGAACAAATCTTGCCAGACCATGTCAAGCAAAATGACTAGATGCTCCATTAAACCAAGAATGTTTGGCTCAAAAGCAGAAGTTCTTAAAAAGATGGAGGAAAAAGCAAAATCTATAGAAACTGTTAAAGATTTCTTACAGGTACAGCCACCTAGATTCAGTAGGCATTGGCCTTCAAAAAACTGGTCCTTTCTAGTCCCTCCCAGACATTCTCAGTCCAAACTCAGAGGCAACAGACCACAAAGACTACAGTCTCAGGGTATGCACAGATCTAAACAATGGAGTGCTCCCTCCTCAAAAACAGGGAGTAGTAAGCCACTTTGCCCTTATGGAAAAAGTTCACAATGACTTGTCCTTTATCCTTCCCAGCCATGCCCAAGTACTTGCACCCCTAGGAGGAAAACTCACCCTGCATGCAAAAAACGGAGTACATTACCCAGGATTGATGGGTCTTGAACATTGTATCCCAAGGATACAGATTCTCCTTCCACTCACTGCCAGCCCCAAGCGGATTGCCAGACCTTCCTCCAAACCAGTGGGCAGAGGCCCAAAAGCAAGTACTTTCACTTCTCAGTATCAGGGTTATTCAACCTGTTCCAACAGAGCAAAGGGAACAGGGTTTCTACTCCAGACTGTTCCTGGTGCCCAGAAAAGAGAACTCTTGGTGCCCTATTCTCAATCTGTCAACTCTTAACACCTTCCTGGTGGTACCAAAATTCAAAATGCTTGCACTCCAGCAGCTGCTTCTTATGCTAGCCAAGGACTCCTGGCTAGTCACCCTAGACTTAAAAGAAGCTTATCTGCACATCCCCATAAGGGAATCTTGCAGGAAATATCTAAGTTTCAGGGCAGGCTCTATGCACTATCAGTTCTCTGCACATCCCTTTGTCTTATCTACTGCTCCCAGGGTATTCACAAAGTGCTTGGCTCCAGCCTTTTCATACTGCAGGCAGTGAAATATTCAGATTTACCCATTCTTGGATGATTGTCTTATTCAGGCAGACAGTCAGGAATTCAGGCAGACAGTCAGGAATTGCTACTTCAGCACCTGACGTTTGTAAAGAGACTCCTAACTTCTCTGGGGTATACCATCAACGAAAAGAAATCACATCTGGTACCCAGCCAGAAGATTGTATTCCTGAGCGCAAGCTTGAACACAACTTCCCAGATGGCATTCCTCACTCCAGAAAAGCAGGTTTATTTGACAAATTACTTCAAACTACTAGCCACCCAAACACAGCTATCTGCAAGAAAAGTACTGCAAGCCCTAGGGTTCATGGCCTCATGCATTCTCCTAATTCCATATGCAAGACTGCATTTGAGGAAACTTCAATGGTACTTAAAAAGTCTCTGGTGTCAACATTCTCAGGACCTAGAAACAGTGATTCCTATCATTCCTTGCCTAAGGACAGAGTTCCTTTGGTGGGCAGAGGCTTGCAAACACAACAAGGGACTCCCTTTCACTCACCCCCCCTCCCCCGACTCCCAAACTCTGACAACAGACATCAGACTATGCATAGGAGCTCATATGGCAGACAAATGGAGCCCAGGACAAATTCACTTGCATGTCAATCAAAAAGAAATGTTAGCTGTACAGAATGCACTGACATCCTTCAAATATGTTATCCTGCCAGGACAACTCTTGATAAAGACAGACACCACCACAGTTATGTGGTACATAAATGAGCAGGGGGGAACTCATTCCTACCCACTCTGCAGGTTAGCCATGGCTCTGTGGAACACAGCCTTGAGCAATCAAGTGCACCTGCAAGCTCAATTCCTGCCAGGCAAACAAAATTCACTGGCAGATGACTTAAGCAGAAATTGAATGGAACCACACGAGTGGAAACTGGAACCCAACTCATTCAAGCTTCTAATACACAGGTGGGGGACACCAGTGGTGGACCTCTTTGCTTCTCCCCAAAACCATCAACTGAGCAAATTTTGCACCAGAACTCTCCACAGCCAAGCATGGAAAGAGGATGCCCTGTCCTTTACATTGGGAAAACCTCTCAATCTATGCCTTTTCCCCTCTGCCCCTCCTCTCAAAGGTTCTACTAAAAGATCAGACAAGACAAGCCAAGGACAATCCTGATTGCACCAGACTAGCCACACCAGCACTGGTACCCAATTTTGAGCAGTCTGACATTAGTGCCACCATGGCACTTGCCTCAGACCCCCTTCCCTGCTGTCCCAGCAGGAGGGCCAGATTTTGCATCCTCAGCTGCAAACCCTGAACATAGCAGCCTGGCTCATCCCCTAAACACATCACCAGCAACCCTCAGTAAACAGGTGCTGGATGTCATCCTTGATTCAAGGAGGCCTAATCCTAGGAAATCCTATTCAGAAAAGTGGAAAAGATAGTGTTCTTGGAGCCAGTCTCAAGTAAGGGACATAGCGATGCACAGCTTACCTCAAATTCTAAATTACCTAACAGAACTGCTCCATAAAGGCCTATCTTTCTCTTCAATTAAGATTCATTTCTCTGCCATCTCAGCTCATTACAATACTGAGCCCACCCCTCTTCTCTCACCCTCTGGTCAAACAGTTCCTGAGAGGAGCCAAAAATTTAAGAGCTCCCACCCCAGCCTGGGACCTTAACTTTGTACTGGAGAAGCTCACGCTTCCTCCCTTTGAACTTGCAACTACAGCAGAGTTAAAATTCCTCTCTTGGAAAACAGCCTTACTTCTAGCCATCACTTCAGCAAGAAAAGTGTCTGAATTGCAGGCCATTATTGCCGTGGAACCCTTCATTATCTTCCATGCGGACAGGGTTTCCCTCAGGACTAACCCATCATTTATGCCCAAGGTGGTATCTAGTGTGGCTTTAAACCAATTCATTAATTTGCCAGCCTTTTTCCCTAATCCTCAGAATAAAGGGGAAAGGTTCCTGCACTCCCTGGATGTGCACAGGTAGTTTAGGTTCTACCTGGACAGGACTAAACCTTTCAGAAAATCTGACCAGCTGCTAGTCAGCTTTGCTACAGGGCCAGAGGGCAAGGCCATTTCAAAGCAAACCATTTCTAAATGGATAGCACACTGCATCCATTTCTGCTACAAACACCATGGAAAACCTACCCCACAGGGGATCAGAACTCATTCCACTAGGGCTACCTCAACCTCTACAGCATTTCTCAGGGGAGTCCCTCGGTCATCCTGGAAGCTACAACCTGGAGTTCTGTACACACCTTCACCAAGCATTACCACTTACCTATCTTTTCTAAATCCAGAGCTGGATTTGCCACAGCAGTCTTACAAGGCCTGCTAGCCAGCCATAATTCTTCTTGCCTGCCTCCACCCTTCCACAGCTTTGGGAATCAACCCAAGTGTGATGACTGCAACACTGAAATACGAAGAACATAGTACAGTTGAGTACACTTATCATAAATGTAGATGTTCGAGTATGTTCACTGTTGCAATCTTGGTTACCCTCCCTCCAGCCCCCTGACTTCACTATACTTTCTACCTATCCTTTTATTTTTATTTTTTTGGCCATATTATATAACAGTGGTATTTACTTTTTACTCGGGGTGTTCCACACCATGTAATTGCTTTGTGTTTTGGGGGCTCCTGACATCTGGGGCAAAAAAACTTAAGTAATGGTGTCGGCGCTGCATGTTTTATACCCTTGACGACCTGACGTCATGGAAGAAGCGACATCATCCAACGCAGAAATCCCAAGACTCTGGTATTCGGGCTGTCTGAGTGCTACCTGCAGGCAGATAACCCAAGTGTGATGACTGCAACAGTGAATACACTCGAGCATCTACATTTATGGTAAGTGTACACAACTGTACTTTTGTCTTTGCTACTGCTGATGACGTCACTGATGTTCCCTATAATTTTCAGTTTCCAGATGTTCATCGTGCATACAGCTGCAGTCATAACAGATGGGTTCTCCTGCCGTCAGGCGGGTCCTCAGTCGGCCGAATTCCAAAGTCTAGGTCCGGCGTCGGTTGTCGTCGCTTCTTCCCTGACGTCAGTGCGACAGGGGTATAAAGGAACCAGCCGACGCCATTTTCTTCAGTCTTTCTTGCCGCGCGGTGCCCGAAGCAGAAGCAGTTCGCAAGTGCCGGTCGGCCAGCTCCTGAAATTGCGAAATTTGGAAACCGAAGTCTTCTTAAAAGCTAAGTACCCCGTTGGGGAAACCTTTCTTGCCTCAGACCGATTTCAGACAAAGTTAATAATTGTATTTCTTGTGGGAAGCAAATACCGCATAAGGATTTCCATTCCCTCTGTATACCTTGTTTAGGCCTAGACCACGACGTCTCGGTCTGTCGCTTTTGTGCTACATTCAACAAACGCACTATTAAGCGTCGGGCGGAGTTCGCCCAGCATTATTTTGGGAAAGCATTTAACTATACTATGTCGTCGGATACTCCGACTCCGGTTTTGTCTAAAAAACGCAAAGACAAGGACCGACACACGAGGTCATGGCCTCTACCGACACCACGCCAAAGCCGACTACACGTGGTCCGGTTCTCGTGAGCGCCTCGCAGCCCCTGATTACCGACGACACTTCTTTGACGGTGTCTCCTGTGCCCGAGGTCGCAGGCTTCTCGGCCCACACCCCGACTACAGATACCGAAGCCACTCTTGGCGTTGAAACTCAGAATGTGGACAGGTCCACCTCCACTCAAGGTGTCTTCAGACCTTCCTCTTCTTTCTCCATCAAGGCTTTCACAAAGTCTAAAGCATCCTTGCACCCTAAGAGACCAGCTACACAGGGCCCATCTACATGCCCCATGCCTAAGAAACAGATGCTTAAAATGGCTGAGGATTTAATTACTCTAATCAGAGGTTCTCAGCCCCCACCGGACAAAAGGCCCAGAGTGGAGGAAGATTCCCCCTCCTCTGACCAGGGCTCCATTATTTCAGAGCACTCTGATGATGAGGAACATTCTTACTCCCCTTTTGAAGACTCTGATGCGGAGGAGTCCATCCCTTCTGTATCCCCCCCATGAGGATTACTCATTTGGGAAACTTTGCATACTTTAAGGGAACACTTCCACTGGGAAGGCCAGGATTATTCAGATTCCAAGAAAAGGTTCAGGGAATTTCTCTTGTTACCTCAGCATAGGCCTCTGGCTATACCTCCTGTCTTGGACATCCTAGATGATGATTACTCGGAGGCCTGCCTTAACCCAGACTCTCTACCCCCAGCACCAGTTAAGCCTGACAGGTACTACAGGGTTCCTGACTCGCACCAATTTCTTTACAAAAGCCATGCTGCTGACCCAGAAACCATCTGACAGGGCCCCAAGGGAGTTAAGGCCTCCATTGCCAAAAATCCATTGCCCTCCGAGAGAGATTTTAGAAAGGTGGGGGGAAAAGGTATATACCTCGGCTACCTTATCCATGAGGGCCTTAAACTGTCCGTTTCATATGCTAAAATACCAACAGTTTTTGTTATCACAATTGAAGAGTAAAATGTCACAAACTGAACAACCAGACTTGAAGGAGTTGCAGGATTTGATGCATAGTGCAGAACAAGTGGGTAAGCATACCTTACAATGTGGTTTTGATGCTCTAGAGGCCTCATGTAGAGCTGCTGTTACAGGATCAGTCATACGTAGGCATGCCTGGCTCAAGGAACAAGCCTTGCCTGATCATGTCAAAGCTAAGTTACTAGACGCCCCACTTCAAAAGGATGTACTATTTGGTGCTAATGCTGAGGAGGTATTAAGGAAAATGGAAGAAATGGCTAAATCAATGCAAACAGTGAAAGAATTTCTACAGGTTCAACCCCCACGTTTTAGTAGAAATTGGCCTTCCAAAAACTGGTCCTTTCCTGCCACAGACCCCAAAGAGGCAGATACAGGCGCCCTAGGGGCAGAGGACAATCCCAAGGATCGTATAGAGGCAGACAATGGCAAGCCCCTACACAAAGAGGTGGTGAGGACAACTCGCAATCTTTCAGAAAGCAAACCCAATGACTTTCCCCTTTGCATGCCAACCAGGTTTCAAACGGCAGCCCCCTTAGGAGGAAAGCTGGCATTATTTTCAAAAAATTGGCATGTTGTCACAAAGGACAAGTGGATCCTGGACATTATAAACAGAGGCTACAAATTTCATTTTCACACCCTTCCAAAAATGAGAGGCATGCCAAACCTGCCACACAATCAAAGGGCAGAGGCACAAAAACAAATTGCAGATCTCATAAACATGAAAGCTATTCAAGAGGTACCTACGCACGAACAAGGTCAAGGTTTTTATTCCAGGCTATTTCTGGTGCCAAGGAAGGGAAAAGATTGGAGACCTGTTTTGGACCTATCCATCCTAAACACATTTCTACTCGTACCAAAATTCAAGATGCTCACTCTACAGCAACTTCTTCCCATGATGGGCAAGGAGTCTTGGCTGGTAACATTGGACCTCAAGGAGGCATACCTGCATGTCCCAATCAGACAAAATTGCAGAAGGTACCTCAGATTTCTTGCAGGTTCAACCCATTATCAATTCTCTGCATTGCCCTTTGGCTTATCTACTGCCCAGAGTATTCACGAAATGCCTGGCATCAGTAATTGCCTACTGCAGACTTCAAGGGATAAAAATATACCCCTATTTGGACGACTGCCTGATCCAAGCAGACAGCAAGCACATTCTTCTGAAACATCTGGCTTATGTAATAATGTTATTGAAATCTCTGGGATACACAGTCAACAAAAAGAAATCAAGGCTAATACCTTCTCGGAAGATAATTTTCCTGGGTGCCAATTTGGACACAAACACCCAGATGGCCTACCTCACGCCAGAGAAGCAGGGGCAACTAATACAACACTAGCAAATTGCACCAGGCTGACTGCAAGGAAAATCCTGCAGGCTCTGGGATTCATGGCATCTTACTAATCCCATGTGCAAAGCTGCACATGAGGAAACTACAATGGTACCTGAAAAACATATGGTCTCAACACAGCCACAGTTTGGAAACAATAATACCACTAATTCCATTTCTGCAAAAGGAATTTCTGTGGTGGGCTCAAGCATGTCAAACAAACACAGGTCTTCCATTCAGCAAGCCTCAAGCAAATCAAGTTATCACAACAGACGCCTCGGACTACGCCTGGGGGGCGCACGGTGCATTCAGGGCAAATGGTCCCAAAAAGAAAAGCACTTTCACATCAATCAAAAAGAAATGCTAGCAGTAATAAATGCTATTATAGCTTTCAAGGACCTTCTACAACCAGGTCAATTATTGATAAGAACGGACAACACCACAGTTATGTGGTACATAAACAAACAGGGAGGAACACATTCTTACCCCCTATGCAGACTGGCCATGTCACTTTGGAACATGGCCATGGACTTACAAATGGAACTACAAGCACAGTACTTGCCAGGCAAGGAAAACACGCTGGCAGACAACCTAAGCAGGAATATGACAGATCCACATGAATGGAAATTGCATCCAAAAGTTTTTACAGAAATAATCCAAGAATGGGGAAGGCCAGACATAGATCTCTTTGCCTCCCACAAGAATCATCAATTGACAAAATTCTGCTCAAGGATCTTCCATCCAAAGGCCTGGAGAGTGGACGCTCTTTCTTTCAGTTGGACATCAATGACAGTTTATGCCTTCCCTCCTCTTCCTCTGCTGCCCAAAGTTCTATAAAGACCAAAGCAGACAGACCAAAGATGATTCTCATTGCTCCGGACTGGCCAAGGCAACACTGGTACCCACTCCTGAGGAGCCTGACGCATTCCCCACCATGGACCCTGCCTCTTTTTCTGACTCAGCACAGTTTCAAAACTCTTCACAGCCAGATAAAAACACTCAATCTAGCCGCATGGAAGATTCCTTAGCATCTCAACAGGCCCTACTCTCCAAGGAGGTGCAGGATGTCATTTTGGAGGCCAGAAGGCCATCAACTAGAAAAGCTTACTCCAAAATGGAAGCGTTTTGTGTCTGGAATGAAGAAAAGGGGCAGGATCCTGGAAAACTGAATTTACCTCAAATACTACAATATTTGGCTGAACTGCTAAGCAGTGGACTTTCTTTCTCCTCCATCAAAATACATGCCTCAGCCATTTCTGCAGAATACAACACTGATCCACCTTTATTCTCTCACCCTCTCTTAAGACAGTTCCTCAGAGGGGCTAAGAATTTAAGGCCTCCAAGGAAACAACCAATACCTGCTTGGGATCTTAATTTCATTCTGGAAAAATTGACCTTGCCTCCTTTTGAGCCAGCTGCCTCATCAGATTTGCAACATTTGTCCTGGAAAACAGCTTTCCTTCTGGCTATCACTTCAGCTCGTAGAGTTTCAGAACTACAGGCTCTCATGGCTGTCCAGCCCTTTATCATCTTCCATCAGGACAGAGTTTCCTTACGAACCAACCCGACCTTTATGCCTAAAGTGGTATCCAGGGTAGCTTTAAATCAGGCCATACATTTACCTACTTTTTATCCTAATCCTCAAAACAAAGGGGAGAGATTACTACATTCCTTGGACATCCACAGACAGCTGTGTTATTATTTGGACAGAACAAAGCCTTTCAGAAAATCAGAACAGCTCTTTATGGCCTATGCGGTAGGAGCTCAAGGGAAGCCAATTTCCAAACAGACAATTTCAAAATGGATAGCCCACTGCATACGCTTTTGCTATTCCTTTCATGGCAAAACTGTTCCTACAGGCATTAGAACTCATTCCACCAGGGCCACAGCCACCTCTGCAGCCTTCCTCAGAGGAGTTCCTATCAAGGATATTTTGGAAGCAGCCACTTGGAGTTCTGTGCATACCTTCTCCAAGCACTACAACCTACCATTATACTCCAAATCTAGAGCAGGCTTTGCCACTGCAGTCTTGCAGGGCATTTTGGTTCCTCCTAGTTCCAACTAGTGCCTACCACCCCTTTCTTAGCTTTGGGATTCTACCCATCTGTTATGACTGCAGCTGTATGCACGATGAACATAGTACAGTTTTGTACCTACCATAAATGTAGATGTTCGAGTGCTAATACAGCTGCAGTCCAGGTTTCCCTCCCTCCTTCCCCTCTTGGGACAGGCCTATAGGCTAACACATCCTCATACAACCTGATTGGGGTTTTCATTTATGATATATTTGCTTGCAACTACTGTATTTTGATTATATAGCACTGCATTATCACACAAATTTATTATTGCCTTCCTTCTGGGGGCACCTGACATCTGGGGCAAGAAAAACTGAAGAAAATGGCGTCGGCTGGTTCCTTTATACCCCTGTCGCACTGACGTCAGGGAAGAAGCGACGACAACCGACGCCGGACCTAGACTTTGGAATTCGGCCGACCGAGGACCCGCCTGACGGCAGGAGAACCCATCTGTTATGACTGCAGCTGTATTAGCACTCGAACATCTACATTTATGGTAGGTACAAAACTGTACTTTCTGCTAGTTCGCGGCGCCCCTGTGAGGAAGCCGCTGCTCCCCAGTGCGCTGCAGTGCACACTTTGGGAACCCTGGTTTAGGGCATTCCTTGTGTCCTCTAAAGATTTTTTTCCTATGTCTGTAAATATCCCAAACATTGCATTTCTTAATGAGCAGAAATTTGTCCAAGTTTATCATCTCGTTATTTAATCTGAGGTTTGGATTCAGATGTGTTTGTTGTAACATGATGTAAGTATTTGTTAAATTTAGTGTTTACATCATTTTTTGAAATCTTAACTATTCTGTGTTTTAATGAGAGATGAAATTCTGCTATCCTTTAGATTTTTCTCATTTATAAATGAAAGGGCTTTGGGATTGATTTAGTGTTTTTGATAATAGTCATATCATAATTTAATTCATAGTGGATACTATTCTGTACTCTTGGGATTATATTCAGCAACTTGAATGATCCTGTTTGAACATATTTTATCATAATATGTTAGGTATTCCCAGTCCTCCCTTTTCCTTAGGATGCATTAACTTCTGATAGATTAATAGGACAATACTAGGCAATTGGCCCGGAAGCCCTTACAAGCCCAGCCAAGAAAAAAAAGTGTGACCCATTCCCATACCCGATAGCTGATTCTGACAGACTTAGGGTAACAGATAAACTTAGCTAGATCTACATTTAGGTTTTTTAAATAAGTTTTTCTGAACTATTTAAATTAGTTGCATTGAGCTGAAGTAATAACCTTGTGAGAATATTCATTTTTATAATTGCTTTCGAAAGAAAAGGTAGCTTCACTTTTCCCCATGTCTCGATATCCTGTTCAATGTGTGCCTGTATCTTTAGTAACTTGTTCTGCATGAATAGTTTTGGGTTATATTCAAATGATTTCCCTAAATATTTTTGGGAGTATTTCAATTTATTTCCAAATCAGAAAAATATGATTCTGTATGACCTAATGGATTTATAAGGAAAATTAAGAGTATCCACTCTTAACACAGGTTCCTACAGATGTTCATCGTGTTTCACTGTTGCAGTCCTAACCAATAGGTTATCCGGCTCCCAGTAGCCCTCGATCGGCCAGAATACCAAAGGTAAGTAAAAATGACATCAGCTGTCATTGGTTGTAAAGGATGTCAGGGCGTCCGATACAAAAGGAGGCAGCTGACGTCACTTCCTCAGTCTTCCTTGCCGCGGAGCCCGAAGCAGAAGCATTTTTTGCATGAGTGCCGGTCGGCAGTTACCTTTTGTGTTTCCAGCTACGAAGTTGAAATCAACTACAGCGAAGTAACCTGTTGGGGATCCTCTTTTCTTGCCTTAACGTATGTCAGAAAAGGTTAATAATTGTCTTACCTGTGAAAAGCAGATTCCCCATAGAGATTTTCATTCCTATTGTATTATTTGTTTAGGCCTTGACCACGAAGCTGACTCCGGTGTCCGAGACCTCAGATGTTCTTCGTGTTTCACTGTTGCAGTCATTACATTTGGGTTATCTGCTTGCAGTAACCCTCAGTCGGCCTGATTAACAAAGTCTTGAGTCCTGCTTCGGTTGCTGTCTCTTCTTCCGTGACGTCAGGGGTATAAAACATGCAGCTGACACCATTACCCCCGTCTTTCTTGCCATGCGGTGCCCAAAGCAGAAGCAGTTCGCAAGTGCCGGCTGACTCCTGAAATTTTCGTTTTCGGGTTTCAAACCCAAAGTCTTCAACTAAAGCTAAGTACCCCGTTGGGGAAACTTCTCTTGCTCCTTACCGATGTCAGTAAAAATTAATAATTGCATTTCTTGTGGAAAGCAAATACCTAACAAAGATTTTCATTCGTACTGTATTCCTTGCCTAGTCCCTGACCACGACGTACCTTGCTGTCGGTTTTGTGCTTTATTTAATCAATGCACTATCCATCGTCTGTATATTTTTGCCTATAAATATTTCGGTTCTCAGTTCAATTATCCAGAAATGTCATTGGTTAGCCATCAGACTACCAGTATTTCGAAAAAACACAAGGATAAAAACAGAGACAGGCTGCCTAGGTCAAAAGCTGCCAACGACGCTTCTCCTAAGCCAGTCGCCAGTTTGCCGTTACTCAGTGAGGTGTTTTTGCAGCCCCTGATACTCGCTACTTCTGATTCGCAGGTCTCTACTGAGACCCATTCACAGTCCAGTATGCCGCGAGATGCTTCAACTGTGGAACCTGCAAATGTCTCTACCTTGGATGGGTCCGGAGCCGCCGTGCAGGCACCGGCTTCTGAGGGTGTATTCAGGCTTACAGACTTGCATATTAAACCGACGCCTCCTTCTTCTTTAAGGCTTAAACCTCAAACCATGCCTAAGAAATCGACGCCCAGGCCGCATGCTCAGGCCTCTATGCCTAAAAACAAATGATAAGAATGGCTGAAGATATTATAACTCTAATCAGGGGAAACCAACCACCCCCTTCTAAGAGACCTAGGACTGAATTTCTTTATGAATCTTCTGACCAGGATTCTGATTTTTCTGATTATCTGGATTTACCCTTATCTACTTATGAGGATTATGTTGCAGATGACTCTATTCCCTCTGCTTCCCCTCCAGAGGATTTTTCTTTTGGTGAAACCTTACACACACTAAGGGAGCATTTCCACTGGGAAAGCCAGGATTTTCTGATTCAAAAAAGAGGCTTTGGGATTTCTTACTCCTGCCTCAGCATAGGCCTTTAGCTATACCTCCTATTCTAGATATTGTTGATGATGCCTTTTCGGAATCTAATTTGGCCCCTGATTCTTTGCCTCCTGCTGTCAGAAAACCTGATGGATATTACAGGGTTCCTGAGTCTCACAAGTTTCTTTTTAAAAATCCTATTGCTGATCCAGAGACTATTTCACAGGGACCCAAGGGCATTAAGGCTTCTACTGCTAAAAATCCTACCCCTTCAAATAGAGACTCCAGGGTGCTGGATAGATGGGGTAAGAAGGTTTACACTTCTGCAACCTTGGCCATTAGGGTCTTAAACTGTCAGTTTCATATGTTAAAGTTTCAGCAACATGTTATTGGATTGCTTAAACAAAAAATGATGTTGATTCCTGACTGTGCTGAAAATAAAGAATTACAAGATTTAATGCATTCTGCTGAACAGGTTTGAAAACATACTTTGCAATGTGGATTTGATTCATTAGAGGCCTCTTGCAGGGCTGCTTTCACTGGGTGCGTACTTAGAAGGCATGCTTCGCTTAAGGAGCAATCTTTGCCTGATCATGTTAAAGCTAAACTCTTGGATGCTCCCTTAAATCAGGACTGCCTGTTTGGCAACAAAGCTGAGGAAGTTCTTAAAAAGATGGAAGATAAAGCTAAATCTATGCAAACTGTTAAAGATTTCTTACAAGTTCTGCCTCCAAGATTTAGTAGGCATTGGCCCTCTAAGAATTGGTCCTTTCTGGCCCCTTCCAGGTCTTCTCAATCCAAACCCTAGACACAGCAGAAACCCCAGGTTTCAGTCCCAGGGGATGCACAAGACTAAGCAGTGGGGGGCTTCTGCATCCAAATCTGGAAGTAGTAAGAATCCCACCTATGGAAAACTGTCTCAATGACTTGCTTTTAAAATTTCCACGCACTTCTCAACCGAATGCTCCTTTAGGTGGAAAGATTGGTCTGCAGGCCAAAAACCGGGAAGTCATTACCCAGGACAAATGGGTTTTAAATATAGTGTCCCAAGGATACAGATTTCACTTCCACTCATTCCCAACACCAAGCGGGTGGCCAGATCTACCCCCATATCAGTGGGCAAAGGCCCAAAAGCAAGTACTCTCTCTATTAAGCATGGGAGCTATTCAGTTTGTACCAGAAGAGAAAAAGGGACAAGGTTTCTATTCAAGGCTTTTCCTGGTACCCAGAAAACACAATTCACGGCGTCCTGTCCTGGACCTTTCTACTCTAAACACCTTTTTGGTTATTCCAAAATTCAAGATGCTGACTTTCACTAGTTGCTTCCTGTGCTAGGCAAACATGCCTGGTTGGCAACACTAGACTTAAAAGAAGCATACCTGCACATCCCAGTCAGGGAATCTTGCAGAAGATACCTACGCTTCAAAGCAGGCTACATGCACTATCAGTTCTCTGCACTGTCCTTTGGCTTATCTACTGCGCCCAGGGTATTCACAAAGTGACTAGCTCCAGTCATTGCATTTTGCAGGTAAAAAAATGTTCAGATATACCCGTACCTGGACGATTGTCTAATTCATGTAGAAAGCCAGGACATACTTTTGACTCATCTGGCCTTTGTACAAAGTGTGCTGACTTGTTTGGGGTACACCATAAAAGAAAAGAAATCACACCTGGTACCCTGTCAACAAATTATATTCCTGGTAGCAAGCTTGTGAATACAACTTCCCAGATGGCTTTTCTCACGCCAGTGAAACAGATTCATTTGACAACCTACTTCAAACAAGTGGCCACAAAAACCCTGTTATCTGCAAGGCAAATACTGCAAGCCTTGGGGTTCATGGCCTCCTGCATTCTTCTATTTCCATATGCAAGACTGCATATGAGGAAACTACAGTGGTATCTATGAAGCCTATGGTGTCAACATTCTCACGATCTAGAAGCAATGATTCCTATCATACCATGCCTACGCCTAGAGTTCCTTTGGTGGGCAGAGGCCTGCCACCAAAACATGAGACTACCATTCACACTACCCCCTGCCGCCCAGACCCTAACAACAGATGCATCAGACTATGCATGGGGGACTCACCTGGCAGGTTAAGTGCATTCAGGGCAAATGGACCCCAAGTCAAATGCACCTGCATTTCAATCAGAAAGAAATTTTAGCTGTACAGAATGCTCTGACAGCCTTCAAGGACCACATTCTTCCAGGACAACTAATGGTAAAGACGGACAACACCACTGTTGTATGGTACATGAACAAGCGGGGGGGGGGGGGTACACGTTCTTATCCCCTCTGCAGACTAGCCATGGCATTGTGGAACACAGCCTTGAGCTACCAAGTGAATCTACAAGCTCAGTTCCTGCCAGGAAAACTAAATACACTGGCAGACGGACTAAGCAGAAACTTTATGGACCCACACAAGTTGAAAATGGAACCAAGGATTTTCAACATGTTGACAAACAAATGGGGGAGCCCAGATATAGACCTGTTTGCCTCCCCCCAGAACTATCAGTTGGACAAATTTTGCACAAGGATTCCCCACAAACATGCTTGGAAAGTGGATGCTCTGTCCTTCAGCTGGAAAAACCTATCAGTTTATGCCTTTCCTCCTCTGCCTCTGCTTTCCAAGGTACTACTAAAGATCAAACAGGACAAGCAAAGAATGATTTTGATTGTACCAGACTGACCACGCCAACACTGTTACCCCTTCTTGCGCAGTGTGTCACAGTTTGGTCCCATGGCACCTGCCTCAGGTTCCTTCCCTGTTGTCCTAGCAGGAGAACCAGATTCTGCACCCTCAGCTTCAAACACCGAACCTAGCAGCCTGGCTAATTATCTAATCTCTCCTTTGCCTTCTCTCAGTAAACCAGTGATGGATATCATTTTAGAGACAAGGAGGCTTAGTACTAGAAAATCTTATGCTGAAAAATGGAAAAGATTCTGTGCCTGGAATCCATCTCAAGGGATGAGCACAGCAGCGCCCAATTTACCTCAGATTTTACAATACTTAACTGAGATGCTTCACAAGGGCTTGTCCTTTTCCTCCATCAGAATTCACATTTCAGCTCATTATAACACATATCCTCCCCTCTTCTCTCACCCACTGCCCAAGCAGTTCCTCAGAGGGGCCAAATATTTAAGGCCACCCAGGAGAGCTCCTACTCCGGCCTGGGACCTTAACTTTGTCGTGGAGAAACTCACTCTTCCTCTTTTTGAGCCAGCTGCTACTGCAGATTTAAAATTCCTTTCTTGGAAAACAGCGTTCCTTTTAGCAATCACTTCAGCAAGAAGGGTATCTGAATTACAGGCCCTTATGGCTGTGGTGCTTTTCATCATCTTTAATGCGGACAGGGTGTCCCTCCGAACCAATCCCTCCTTCATGCCCAAGGTGGTATCCAGTGTGGCTCTTAATCAGTCCATTAATTTGCCAACCTTCTTTCCTAATCCACCGAACAAAGGGGAACGGATACTGCACTCCTTAGATGTGCACAGACAACTTAGATTCTACTTGGACAGGACTAAACCTAAAAGGAACTCTGAACAACTGCTGATGGCATTTGCTGCAGGGACAGAGGGGAAGGCCATTTCAAAGCAAACCATTTCTAAATGGATAGGCCATTGCATTCATGTATGTTATAAGCACCATGGAAAACCTTTCCCACAGGGCATCAGACCCCATTCAACCAGGGCTGCATCTACCTCTACAGCCTTTCTCAGAGGCATCCCTACCAGGGACATCCTAGAAGCTGCTACCTGGAGTTCTGTACATACTTTCACCAAGCATCATCATTTGCCAATTTTCTCTAAATCCAGAGCTGGCTTTGCCACTGCAGTCTTGCAGGGCCTTATAGATAGTCCCAATGCCATTTAAATTACTCCTCCCAACCTTAGCTTTGGGAATCTTCCCAAATGTAATGACTGCAGCAGTGAAACATGAAGAACTTAGTACAGTTGTGTACACTTACCATAAATGTAGATGTTCAAGTGTATTCACTGTTGCGGCCCTGGTTATCCTCCCTCCAGCCCCCTGACTTCTTTTGGCTATACCTCTACTCTCCTTTACTATGCCTAAAAGCTTTTTGGTGTATTTGCTTTTTTGTTGGAGGTATAACTTTGTATATATATTTAATTGCTTCCCATTAGGGGAGTACCTGACATTTGGGGCAAGAAAAACTGATGTAATGGCATTGGCTGCATGTTTTATACCCCTGATGACCTGACGTCACGGAAGAAGAGACAGCAGCCGACGCAGGACTCAAGACTTTGCTAATCAGGCCGACTGAGGGCTACTGCAAGCAAATAACCCAAATGTAATGACTACAACAGTGAATACACTCGAACATCTACATTTATGGTAAGTGTACACAAATGTACTTTCTTCGTTCAGACAGCAAGCTCATACCGACGACTTCAGCTGCAACTTAGGCGTTTGCCAGACCTCCTGAGTCCTTTAGACTTGCAGGTAAATCTTCCAGTCATAAGCCTGTGAAGAAGCAGGCTCCAGTTTCCTCTCGTTCCCCTCATTCTCAAATGGTTAAAATGGCTGATGACCTTTTCACTCTTATTAGGGGCTCACAGCCTCCTCCTTCAAAAAGGTGTAAGGGTGTCTCTCCTGAGGCTTTGTCCTTTTCAGGTTCGGATACTTCTAATATTTCTGTGGATGAAAAAGTTTCTCAAGCTTTCTCTCCTTTTGAGGATTCAGACGCAGAGCAGCCCATCCCTTCTGCTTCTCTTCCAGAAGATTTCTCTCTTAGTGATGCTTTAAATGCGCTCAGGGACCATTTTAAATGGGAAAGTCAGGATTACCCCCTTTCTAAGAAAAGGATTAGGGAGTTTTTGGATTTGCCTCAGCATATGCCTTTGGCTATTCCTCCTGTGTTGGAAGTGGTTGATGATGTGTTTCTGGGAAATTCCTTGACTCCAAATTCAGTTCCTCCTGCTCCCAGGAAACCTGACAGGTACTACAGAGTTCCTGATTCTCATTTGTTTCTTTTCGGGAATCCGTTGGCTGATCCAGAGGTTATTTCTCATGGCCCTAAAGGAGTTAAGGCCACTGTTGCTAAAAATTCTGTTCCTTCTGGCAGGGAATCCAGGAGCCTAGATAGGTGGGGTAAAAAGGTTTATACCTCTGCCACTCAAGTCTACAAATTGTCTTTTTCATATGCTGAAGTACCAGCAGCACACCTTGGAAGCTATTAAATCTAGGATAGCAGGTGTGCCTCAGTTGACAGAGAGTAGGGATATGCATGCTTTGTTGAATTCTGCCAGTCTAGTCAGTAAGCATTCTTTATATTGTGGCTTTGACATTCTAGAAGCCTCCTGTAGGGCTACAGCTACTGGCTCTGTTATTAGAAGGCACGCTTGGCTCAGAGATCAGCCCCTACCAGAGCCTGTTGAGACTAAGCTTTTAGATGTACCTTTGCATAAGGACAGTCTTTTTGGCAGCAAAGCAGAGGAAGTAGTCAAGAAGATGGAAGACGAGGCCAAGTCTATGCAGACAGTTAGACTTTCTGCAAGTTCAGCCCTACTTGCTTTAGCAAGAATTACCCTTCTAAGAGTTGGACGTTCCCTGATACTAGCAGACAGAGACGTTCTAGGACTAGAGGTTACAAATCTTCTAGGGGGCAGGGGGCTATCCCTCAAAAGTCTAAGCATTGGCAGGCTTCCTCTTCCAAGTTGGGAAGTTTTAAACCTGCATCTCAGTCTAAACATTCTCATTGACTCTGTCCAACTTATGCCTGTTCTTGCCTGCCCGGAGAGTCCTTTAGGGGGAAAGTTGGCCCTGTTTGCAAATGTTTGGGCCACCATCATGGACGACAAATGGTTACTCAGAACTGTATGCCTAGGGCACAAATTTTCTTTCCACATCTGTCCAGTACCCAAAGGATTTCCGGGCACTCCTCCAAACCAAAGGGCAGAAGTAGAAAAGCAAATTTTGTCTCTGTTACATCTGGGAGCAATATAATCAGTTCCTGCTCAGCAGGTAGGCCAGGGATTCTATTCCTTCTTTTTTCCTAGTTCCAAAAAAAGAAGGCACCTGGCGTCCTATCCTGGATCTATCCGTCCTGAACACTTTCTTGATGATTCCAAAGTTCAAAATGCTCACTCTGCATCAGTTGTTGCCAGTGTTAGAAAATGATTCCTTGCTGATAACATTGGATCTCAAAGAAGCTTATCTGCACATCCCTATCAGGGAAAGTTGCAGGCAATACCTTTGTTTCAGGGTGGGCAAGCAACATTATCAATTCTCTGTGCTGCCAATTGTCTTATCTACTGCTCCCAGAGTTTTCACAAATTGCCTGGCTCCAGTCATTGTTTTTTTGCAGGCAAAAGAAAATTCAGATTTATCCATACTTGGACGACTGTCTAATTCAAGCAAATTCTCAGGAGCAGCTGTTAAAGGATATAGAATTTGTAAAGACTCTTCTCTCTTCCCTGGGTTACAATCTCAACGAGGAAAAATCAAAAATGGTGCCATCCAAAGAGATTACATTCCTGGGAACGAGTCTGAACACAGCTGCCCAGATGATATATCTCACCCAGGAGAAGCAGACAACTCTTTCAATTTACTTCAAGGATTTGGCAAGGCTGTCCCAGCTCCCTGCAAGGAAATACCTGCAAGCTCTGGGATTAATGGCCTCTTGCATTCTCATGATTCCATATGCAAAACTGCATATGAGGAAATTGCAATGGTACCTCAAGAACATTTGGTGTCAATGCACACAGGACCTGGATGTGATAATTCCTCTGCTTCCATGTCTGCTGACAGAGTGAGTTTGGTGGGCAACAGCCTGTCTACAGAACAAAGATGTGCCTTTTCGCCCATCCCCGGCCACTTAATTTCTTACCACAGACGCATCGGACTACACCTGGGGAGCTCACCTGGATGGCAAATGCATACAGGGAAGTTGGAATGCCCAGCAGATGCACCTGCACATAAATTTAAAGGAGTTGATGGCAGTCCAGCAGGCTTTACTAGCTTTCAATCATCATCTTTCTCGGGGGGACCCTTTTTGTCAGGACAAACAACACCACAGTCATGTGGTACATCAACAAGTAGGGAGGGGCTCATTCTTACCTCCTGTGCAGACAGAGCATGAGTCTTTGGTCCATAGCAGCATCCCTGGGCCTGCATCTCCTAGCTCAGTTTCTTCCAGGGAGGCTAAATGTTTTGGCAGAAAGATGAGCAGACAGACCCTGGATCCTCGGAAGTGGCAGCTGAACAGAGCAGTTTTTTTTACAGCATCATTCAACGTTGGGGCACTCCTCAGGTGGATCTCTTTTCCTCTCCAGACATCCATCTTCTACCTCTTTTTTGCATCAGACAGCATCACAGCAGAGCCTGGAAAGTGGATGCTCTGTCCTTCCCTTGGACGCTGCTGTCAGTGTATGCCTTCTCTCCTCTTCCCAGAGTATTATTGAAGATCAGGGATGAACGACCGACTATTCTAATAGCTCCGGACTGGCCCAGGCAGCATTGGGTATCCACTGCTTCGCAGTCTCTCCCAATTTCCTCCTTGGCATCTTCCTCTGAAGCCAGATCTTTTGTTTCAGGAAGGGGGAAACATTCTACATCCTCATCTTCTGTCTCTCCATTTGGCAGCTTAGCTCATTGTATAACTCCATCCTTTTCTTTTTCCCTTTCCCAGCAGGTAGTTGACGTGCTGAGGGAGGCCAGGAGGCCTAGCATTAGGAAGTCTTATGCTGGCAAATGGGAGTGATTCTCTCTTTGGATGCAAGCTAGAGGGGAATCTCCTCAGCCTACCCTTCCACTGATCCTGGAATACCTGGCTGATTTGCTTCAGGGTGGTCTTTCTTTTTCCTCTGTCAAAATCCATGCGTCAGCCATTTCTGCTCATTGTTCTTTTGAACAACCCATTTTCTGTCATCCTCTGATGAAAATGTTTCTCATGGGTGCTTGCAACTTAAAACCTCCCAGAAGGGCGCCTACTCCAGCCTGGGATCTTAATTTCGTTCTAGAGAAACTCACTCTTCCTCCTTTTGAGCCAGCTGCCACTGTAGAATTAAAGTTTCTCTCGTGGAAGACTGCCTTCATCTTGGCTATAACTTCAGCAAGAAGGGTTTCGGAGCTGCATGCTTTGATGGCTGTGGAGCCTTTTCTTATTTTCCATGCAGATAGGGTCTATCTGAGAACCAGCCCCTCCTTTATGCCTAAGGTGGTTTCTAGCCTGACTCTTAGTCGGTCCATACACCTTCCTACCTTCTTTCCTAATCCTTGAAATAGAGGTGAAAGGATCCTACATTCTCTTGATGTGCATAGACAGCTCAGGTTTTACCTGGACAGGACTAAAGACTTTCGGAAATCAGCACAGCTATTGGTCAGCTTTGCCCTTGAAGCCCAGGGTAAGGCTATTTCTAAGCAAACCATTTCCAAATGGATCGCTCATTGTATTACTTCCTTTCATGGAAAGGTTCCTACTCAAGGGATTAGGACCCACTCAGCTAGAGCAGCTTCCACTTCTGCAGCCTTTTTAGGGGTCTCCCTACTAAAGACATTTTGGAGGCTGCCACATGGTCTTCTGTTCAGACTTTCACAAGGCATTATAATTTGCCTTTGTTTTCAAGAGCCAGGGCAGGGTTTGCCACTACTGTTCTGCAGGGCTTTATCTCCAATCCTTGATTCTGTTGGTTCCTCCTCCCTTTTCTCTGGGCTTTGGTAATCAACCCATTGGTTAGGAATGCAACAGTGAAACACGATGAGCATAGTACAGTTGTGTACACTTACCATAAATATAGATGTTCGAGTGTATTCACTGTTGCAGTCCTGCTTTCCCTCCCTCCCCCTTTTCTCTTTTCGTAAGGTACAGGCTGAATTTAGTTTAAACCTTGTTTTGTGGGGACTTCTGACTGTTATGCCAAGAAAGACTGAGGAAGTGACGTTGGCTGCCACTTTTTGTATCAGACTCCCGGATGTCCTTTACAACCGACAGCCGACGCCATTTTTTACTTACCTTTGTTATTCTGGCCGATTGAGGGCTACCGGGAGCCGGATAAACCCACTGGTTAGGACTGCAACAGTGAATACACTCGAACATCTACATTTATGGTAAGTGTACACAACTGTTCTTTTCTGCAGTACCTTTGTGAACTACTTTGATCAGTCTTGGCCATCTTTTCCATAAAAGCTTATTTGTCTGCCATTAATGCTTGCCTGCCTCTTATCCCCCCCACTTATGATGGGGCCTGAGGTCAAGCTTTTCCTCAGAGGAGTTCTGCACCCGTAATTTTGTGCTAGAGGAACTGGCCTCCCTTTAAGCCAGCTGATTCTGCTTCTTTAAAATTCTGTACTTGGAAAACCATTTTCCTGTTGTTCCCAACTTCTGCCAGGAGAATTTCTGAGTTACAATCTCTTGTAGCTATTCCTCCCTTTCTTATCTTTCACAAAGACAGGATGACTCTCAGGGCTAACCCATCTATCAAGCCTAAGGTAGTGAACAACCTGTCACTCAGTCAGGCTATTCATTTCTCCACCTTCTTTCCCATTCTCAGAAACAGGGAGGAAAGTATCTTATGATGTCCTTCTATTCCCATATTGCAGTATTCTGCATATGTGTTTTATCCTTCAGTCTTGCGTACGTACAGTCAGTATCCAAAAGCTTTCAGATGTTCTTTGTGTTTCACTGTTGCAGTCATTACATTTGGGTTTTCTGCCTGCAGGCAGCCCTCAGTCGGCCTGATTAACAAAGTCTTGGGTCCTGCGTTGGTTGCTGTCCCTTCTTCCATGATGTCAGGTCGTCAGAGGTATAAAACATGCAGCCGACACCATTACATCACTCTTTCTTGCCGTGCGGTGCCGGAAGCAGAAGCAGTTCGCAAGTGCCAGTCGGCCGACTCCTGACATTTTCGTTTTCGAATTTCAGAACCAAAGTCTTCAACTAAAGCCAAGTATCCCGTTGGGGAAACATTTTCTTGCTCCTTACCGATGTCGGTAAAAGTTAATAATTGCATTACTTGTGGAAAGCAAATACCTCATAAAGATTTTCATTCGTTCTGTATTCCTTGCCTAGGCCCTGACCACGACTTAACTTGCTGTCAGTTTTGTGCTTTATTTAATCAGCGCACTATCCATCATTAGTATATTTTCACCTCTAAATGTTTCGGTTCTCTGTTTAATTATCCAGAAATGTCATCGGTTAGCCATCCGACTACCGGTATTCTGAAAAAACGCAAGGATAAAAACAGAGACAGGCCGTCGAGATCCAAAACTACCGATGACGCTTCTCCTAAGCCAGTCGTCAGTTCGCTGGTACTCAGTGAGGCGCTTTCGCAGCCCCTGATACTGGTACTTCTGATTCACAGGCCTCTACTGAGACCCATTCAGAGTCTGGTATGCCGAAAGATGCTTCAACTGTGGAACCTGCGGATCTCTCTACCTTGGATGGGTCCGGAGCCGCTGTGCAGGCAGCGGCTTCTGAGGGTGTTTACAGACCTACAGACTTGCATATTAAACCGACGCCTCCTTCTTTACTTAGGCCTAAATCTTGATCCATGCGTATAAAACCAACACTCAAGCCACGTGCTCAGGCCTCTATACCTAAAAAACAAATGATAAGAATGGCTGAAGATCTAGTAACTCGAATCATGGGGTAGCCAACCCCCACCCTTCTAAGAGGCCTAGGACTGAAGTTGATTATGAATCTTCTGAGCAGGATTCATTTTTTTCTGATTCTTCTGATTATCTGGATTTGCTCTTATCTACTTATGAAGATTCTGATGCAGAGGACTCCATTCCCTCTGCTTCCCCTCCTGAGGATTTTTTTTTTTGGGGGGGGGAACCTTACACACACTAAGGGAGCATTTCCACTGAGAAAGCCAGGATTTTTCTAATTCAAAAAAGAAGCTTAGGGATTTCCTTCTCCTACATCAGCATAGGCCTTTAGCTATTCCTCCTGTACTAGACATTGTTGTTGATGCTTTTTCGGAATCTAGTTTGGCCCCTGATTCCCTGCCTCCTGCTCCCAGAAAACCTGACAGACACTATAGGATCCCTTAGTCCCACAAGTTCCTTTTTAAAAATCCTATTGCAGATCCAGCGACTATTTCACAGGGGCCCAAGGGCGTTAAGGCTTCTACTGCTAAAAATCCTACCCCTTCTGAGAGAGACTCCAGGGCTCTGGATAGATGGGGTAAGAAGGTTTACTCGTCCGTAACTTTGGCCATTAGGGCTTTAAACTACCAGTTTCATATGTTAAATTATCAGCAACATGTTATTGGACAGCTTAAACAGAAAATGATGTTGATTCCTGACTGTGTGGAAAATAACGAATTACAGGATTTAATGCGTTCTGCTGAACAAGTTGCAAAACATACTTTGCAATGTGGTTTTGATTCATTAGAGGCCTCTTGCAGGGCTCTTGTTACTGGGTCTGTGCTCAGAAGGCATGCTTGGCTTAAGGACAAATCTTTGCCTGATCATGTTAAAGCTAAATTGTTGGATGCTTCTTTAAATCAGGACCGCCTGTTTGGCAACAAGGCTGAGGAAGTTCTTAAAAAGATGGAAGATGAAGCTAAATCTATTCAAACTGTTAAAGATTTTTTACAAGTTCAGCCTCCTAGATGTAGTAGGCACTGACTCTCTAAGAATTGGTCCTTTCCAGCCCCTTCCAGGTCTTCTCAAGCCAAACCCAGACACAGCAAAAACCCAAGGTTTCAGTACCAGGGGAAACACAGAACTAAGCAGTGGGGGGCCTCCACTTCCAAATCTGGGAATAATAAGACTCCTCCCTATGGTAAACTGTCACAATGACTTCCTTTTAAAATTTCCAAGCACTTAGCAACTGACTGCCTCTTTGGGGGGAAAGATTGCTCTTCATTGCAAAGAATTGGGAACTCATTACCCAGGACAAATAGGTTTTAATTATAGTGTCCCAGGGATACAGATTCCACTTCCACACGTTGCCAACACCAAGCGGGTGGCCGGACCTACCCCAGAATCACTGGGCAGAGGCCCAAAAGCAAGTACTTTCTCTCTTAAGCATGGGGGCTATTCAACTGGTACCAGAAGAGGAAAAGAGACAAGGTTTCTACTCAAGACTTTTCCTGGTACCCAGAAAAGACAATTCATGGCATCCTATCCTGGACCTGTCTACTCTAAACACCTTTTTGGAGATTCCAAAATTCAAGATGCTGACTCTTCACCACTTTCTACGCTAGGCAAAGATACCTGGTTGGCAACACTAGATTTAAAAGAAGCATACCTGCACATCCCAATCAGGGAATCTTGCAGAAGATATCTATGCTTCAAAGCAGGCTACATGCACTATCAGTTCTCTGCACTGCCCTTTGGCTTATCTACTGCACCCAGGGTATTCACAAAGTGCCTAGCTCCAGTTATTGCATTTTGCAGGCAAAGAAATATTCAAATATAGCCATACTGGATGATTGTCTAATTCAGGCAGAAAGCCAAGACATACTTTTGAATCATCTGGCCTTTGTACAAAGGGTTCTAACTTATCTGGGGTACACCATAAACGAATAGAAATCCCACCTGGTACCCTGTCAAATTATATTCCTGGGAGCAAGCTTGAATACGTCTTCCCAGATGGCTTACCTCATGCCAGAGAAACAAATTCATTTGACAACCTACTTCAGTCAAGTGGCCACAAAAACAATGCTGTCTGCAAGACAAATACTGCAAACCTTGGGGTTAATGGCCTCCTGCATTCTTCTAATTCCATATGCAAGAGTGCATATGAGGAAACTACAGTAGTATCTAAAAAGCCTGTGGTGTCAGCATTCTCAAGACCTAGAAACAGTGATTCCTATCATACCTTGCCTACGCCTAGAGTTCCTTTGGTGGGCAGAGGCCTGCCACCAAAACAAGGGACTACCTTTCACACTACCCCCTGCCACCCAAACACTAACAACAGACGTATTAAACTGTGCATGGGGGGGGGGCTCACATGGCAGGGAAGTGCATTCAGGGCAAATAGAACCCAAGTCAAATGCACCTGCATGTCAATCAAAAAGAAATGTTAGCTGTACAGAATGCTCTGACAGCCTTCAAGGACCACATATTTCCAGGACAACTAATGGTAAAGACGGACAACACCACTGTTATGTGGTACATAAACAAGCAGGGGGGTACACATTCTTATCCCCTCTGCAGACTAGTCATGGCGTTGTGGAACACAGCCTTGAGCTACCAAGTGCACCTACAAGCTCAATTCCTGCCAGGAAAATTAAATTCATTGGCAGACGGACTAAGCAGAAACCTCATGGACCCACACGAGTGGAAACTGGAACCAAGGATTTTCAGCATGTTGACAAGCAAATGGGGAGCCCAGATATAGACCTGTTTGCCTCTCCCCAGAACTACCAATTGGACAAATTTTGCACAAGGACTCCCCACAAACAAGCCTGGAAAGAGGATACTCTGTCCTTCAGCTGGAAAAATCTATCAGTCTGTGCCTTCCCTCTTCTGCCTCTGCTCTCCAAAGTATTACTAAAAATCAAACAGGACAAACCAAGGATGATTTTGTTTGCTCCAGACTGGCCGCGCCAACACTGGTACCCCCTCCTGCGCAGTGTGTCACGATTATCTCCATGGCACCTGCCTCAGACTCCTTCCCTGCTGTCTCAGCAGGAGAACCAGATTCTGCACCCTCAACTTCTAACACTGAATCTTGCAGCCTGGCTAATTACTTAATCTCTCCTTTACCATCCATCAGCAAACCTGTGATGGGTATCATTTTAGAGGCAAGGAGGCCTAGTACTAGAAAATCTTATACTGAAAAATGGAAAAGATTCTGTGCCTGGAACCACTCTCAAGGGATGAGCACAGTAGCACCCAATTTACCTCAGATTTTATAATACTTAACTGAGATGTTTCACAAGGGCCTGTCTTTTTCCTCCAATTAAAAAACACGCCTCAGCCATTTCAGCTCATTATAACACAGAACCTTCCCTCTTCTCTCATCCACGTCCCAAGCAGTTCCTCAGAGGGGCCAAAGATTTGAGACCACCCAGGAGAACTCCAACCCCAGCCCTAGGACCTTAACTTTGTCTTGGAGTAACTCACTCTGCCGCCTTTCGAGCCAGCTGCTACTGCAGACTTGAAATTTATTTCTTGGAAAACCGCTTTCTATTTAGCAATCACTTCAGCTAGAAGGGTATCTGAATTACAGGCCTTTATGGCAGTGGAGCCTTTCATCATCTTTCATGCGGACAGCGTGTCCCTCAGAACCAATCCCTCCTTCATGCCCAAGGTGGTATCCAGTGTGGCTCTTAATTATTTGCCAACCTTCTTTCCCAATCCACAGAATAAAGGGGAATGGATACTGCATTCCTTAGATGTGCACAGACAACTTAGATTCTACTTGGACAGGAGTAAACCTCAAAGGAAATCTGAACAACTGCTGGTGGCATTTGCTGCAGGGGCAGAGGGGAAGGCTATTTCAAAGCAAGTAATTTCTAAATGGATAAGCCATTACATTCATTTCTGTTGTAAGCACCATGGAAAACCTATCCCCCAGGGGATCAGACCTCACTCAACCAGGGCTCCATCTACCTCTACAGCCTTTCTCAGAGGCGTCCCTACCAGGGACATCCTAAAAGCTGCTACCTGGAGTTCTGTACATACTTTCACCAAGCATTATCATTTGCCAATTTTCTCTAAATCCAGAGCTGGCTTTGCCACTGCAGTCTTGCAGGGCCTTATAGCTGGCCCTAATGCTATCTTAATTCCTCCTCCCAACCATAGCTTTGGGAATCTACCCAAATGTAATGACTGCAGCAGTGAAACACGTAGAACATAGTACAGCTGTGTACACGTACCATAAATGTAGATGTTCGATTGCTTTCACTGCTGCAGTCCTGGTTACCCTCCCTCCAGCCCCCTAACTTCTTTTGGCTATACCTCTACTTTCCTTTACTATGCTTAAAAGCCTTTTTGGTGTATTGGCGTTTTTGTTGGAGGTATATCTTTGTACTTTTTATATTTAATTGCTTCCCATTGGGGGGCACCTGACTTCTGGGGCAAGAAAAACTGATGTAATGCCGTCTGCTGCATGTTTTATTCCTCTGACGACCTGGCCTCATGGAAGAAGGGACAGCAACTGACACAGAACCCAAGACTTTGTTAATCAGACCGACTGAGGGCTACCTGCAGGCAGATAACCCAAATGTTATGACTGCAACAGTGAATACACTCTAACATTTACATTTATGGTAAGTGTACACAGCTGTACTTTCCTCTGTGGTGCGTGAGATGTCTAGAGTAGGCAAGATTTCTTGGGCCATAAAAGTGATATCGGCACCCACTAGCCCTCAGAACTTTTCAGCCACCAGTTGTACGCCAGGTGTTTCTGCTACCGCCGACGTCGGATTCGTTTGTCAGATAAGCACCACGTTGGGGACCTTTTCAGTCCTCCTAAAATGATGTATCTTGTTAGTGTCATCCAGAAAGGGTAAATGTCAGTGCGCCCGCCAAATCCCTCATAAGGACGCCCATGATAAGTGCCTTTTCTGTTTGGGATGGTCGCTCGACCATAAGACCTGCCCGATTTGCCAGGCATACGTGCCTAAAACATTGTGTAGTCGCTTGCATGCACTTAATCTTTATCTTGAAAACCAGCATCTGAAACAGCTTACGTTATGGATGGAGGGCTCCTCAGACATCTCCCCAGAACCACCAAAGAAGGAGGACAGGACCTTACGGCCTTCGTCTGCTACTGAGCCTTTTCCATCCGATCCCCAACCTGTGGCCGACATTGGCCTGGTTCCTGGATCTGGACCAGGTTTCGCCACTCCGAAGGTCACAGGTACCTCTCAGGATGCCGGCACTATCCTTAGGTGGGAGCAAGTTCACAGAGGCTATTCCAGCACTGGTCTCCCGATGCCGGGGGGGTGGGGACCTGCATTTTCTGATGAACCATCTGAGCCGTTCGAGCCGTTGCAATCTCCGGTTTCTAGAAGTCTACAGGCCCTCTTAAAAGAAGAGAAAAGAGGAAACACATTTCTCCCTCTACAGAAAGCATGCCTGATTGGTAGGCTTTCAGTCAAAGCCTTTTCAATGCCTTTATGGCACTGAGGCCTACCACTCCTCTCCTGAGCCCCAGGCCTCAGCCTACTGACACATTAACTAGGGAAGTGGAAGTTCTTTCAGATTCTTCTGAGGAATCCATATCATACAACTCACAACTATCCTCCCTCTTGGTGTACAGATCCCCAGAGGAAGAGTCAGTGGACCCTGACTTCCCAGCTGAAGTTTTGACCTTTAGTGAAACAATCAGCAGGATGAACGATCACTTTAAATGGCAATCTTCAGAAGTGACTTTGCTACAAAGGAGGTACTACGACATAATTCAAATGGAAACCCCCAGCCCATCTGCTGTTCCTCCTATCCTGCCTGTTTTTTTAGATGCCTTTTGTTCTGCATCTCTGAACTCTGACTCCCAACCTCCTGCCCACGCAGGGCAGACAGGCTTTATAAGGTGCCTGACACTGCTAAGCATCTGCCTAAGTGCCCACCAGCTGATCCTGTCACTTTTTCAGTCTCTACGGGCAAAGCTTCCAAACTCTTACCTACTACCACCATTCTCCCAGTTGACAAAACAAGACAATGGAAAACTTGGGCAAAAAGATGTATCTCTGCTACCTCGGCCTTCAAAGTTACAAACTACCAGACCCACATGGCCGAGTATACCTTGTCCCTTTTAGAATCTGCCACCAAGCACCTGGTAGATATTCCAGACTCCCTTTCCAAAGCATCACTGTCCTTTGTCCTAGCTCTCTCCTCCCAGGATACCAGACACTCTATCAAGTGTAGCTACGATGCTGCTGAATCCTCTTCCAGGTCAGCAGCATCAGCATCTGCCTTGTGCAGATGCTCTTGGCTTCGCCTACAACCTCTGTCAGATGATTTCAGGGCAAAGCTCAATGAAGCTCCTTTGGATAATTCTGCACTCTTTAGTTCTAAGGTGGCAGATCTTTTAAAATCCCTGCAACTAAAGGGTAAAGAAATGCAGGACCTGAAACATTTACTAGATGATGTTCATCGTGTTTCACTGTTGCAGTCATGACTGTAGGGTTCTCCCCTGCCGGCAGGCAGTCCTCGGTCGTCCAGAATCCCAAAGTCTGGGTCTGGCGTCGGCTGCTCAGCCATGCTCCCTGACGTCAGAGCGCCAGGAGTACAAAGCTGACAGCCGACGCCATGTTCTCCAGTCTTTCTTGCCGTGCAGTGATAGCAGTTCGCAAGTGCCGGTCGGCTGACTCCTGACAATTTTTTCTAAACGTACTTCAGTCCGAAGACTTTCTTCTCCTACTCAAAGCTAAGTACTCCATTGGGGAAACTTTTTTCTTGCTCCAGTCCGATGTCAGAAAAAGTTAATAATTGTATTTCATGTGGGAAGCAAATACCTCATAAGGATTTTCATTCTTACTGTATTCCTTGCTTAGGCCCTGACCACGACGTAGCTAGTTGTCGGTTTTGTGCTAGATTTAATCAACGTACGATTAAACGAAGGTACGATTTTGCATTTCATTACTTCGGTAGGCGTTTTGATTACAAAATGTCGTCGGACACGCTTCCGGCTACCGGAGTTCACAAGCGCAAGGATAAAGACAGGCCTCCGAGGTCCAAATCAGACGATATTGTACAAGCAGAGCCAGCTTCAGGTTCAGCCGTCGTCAGTGAGGCACTTTTGCAGCCCCTGTTGTCGGCCATTTCGGAACCGATGGCCAAAATGGACTCCCACGAGGAGCCAACTAGGCCTTTGAATATTTTTGTTGCAGGACCTTTGGACAATGCTCCTTCGGATGGGTCCGGAGCCGCTGTGCAGGTACCGGCTTCCGAAGGGGTTTTCAGGCCTACTCAGCTTCTAATAAAGGCAAAGACAAAGGCAAAGACTCCTTCCAAATCAAAGACTACAGCCCAGGCCTCTTCTGATCCGGGACCCAAGTCTCAGAAACAGTTACTTAAGATGGCGGAGGACTTACTTACTATGATTAGGGGTTCACATCCCCCTCCAGATAAAAGGCCAAGGCAGGAATTGTATTAGGACTCCTCTGATCAGGCTTTCTTCTGACCAGGATTATTCTTTCCCTCCTTATGAGGATTCTGATGCTGAGGAATCCATTCCTTCAGCTTCTCCCCCTGAGGATTTTTCTTTTGGGGAAACTTTACATGAAATGGGGGAACATTTTCACTGGGAAGGACAGGAGTACTCGGAATCTAAGAAAAGACTTAGGGATTTTCTTCTTCTTCTTCCCCAACATAGACCCCTGGCTATCCCTCCTATTTTGGATATTGTGGATGATGCTTTTTCGGAGGCTAACTTAACTCCTTACTCTCTTCCTCCAGCTCCTGTTAAGCCAGACAGATATTATAGGGTTCCTGATTCCCACCAGTTTTTATACAAGAATCCTACTGCTGATCCTGAAACCATTTCTCAGGGGTTAAGGCCGCTACTGCTAAAAACCCCATTCCCACTGAGAAGGATTCCAGATCTTTAGAAAGATGGGGCAAAAAAAGTGTACACTTCTGCAACTTTATCTATTAGGGCTTAAAACTGTCAATTTCATATGCTGAAATACCAGCAATTTCTTCTGTCTGTTTTGAAACAAAAGCTAACTTCCATTTCCGCTTGTGCAGATGATAAGGAATTACATGACTTAATGCATGCCACTGAAAAGTTGGGAAGCATGGTTTACACTGTGGATTTGATGCCTTGGAGGCTTCTTGTAGGGCTGCTGCCTCTGGCACAGTCATTAGAAGGCATGCTTGGTTAAAGGAACAAAACTTGCCAGATCAAGTAAAAGCTAAGTTATTGGATGCTCCTGTTCAGCATAATGTTTTGTTTGGATCTAAGGCTGAAGAGATGATAAAGAAGATGGAGGACAAGGCAAAATCCATGCAAACGGTTAAGGATTTCTTACAAGTACAGCCACCCAGATTTAGTAGGAATTGGCCTACAAACAATTCGTCCTTTCCCAATTCAGACAGGCCTCAGAGGGGTAGATACAGACGCTCCCGAGGAAGGCCCCAAACGCAAGCCTCTTATAGACCAAGACAGTGGACTGCTTCCACCCCTAGGGGAGGAGAGGACAGGTCGCAAGCTCATAGAAAACAGGCTCAATGACTCTCTCTGTTGGGCTGCAGGAACTTCTTGCCTGTAAGCCCCTCTCGGAGGAAAACTTTCTCTTTTTCACCTAAATTGGACTCATATAACCCAAGACAAGTAGGTTCTGGATGTGGTTTCAAGAGGTTACAAATTCCATTTTCATACCCTACCAAGACCAAGCGGATGGCCGGATCTACCAAAACATCAATGGTTAGAGGCCTTAAACCAGGTGGAAGCCCTCTTGGCTATGAAAGCCATAGAACTGGTTCCACTTTTAGAAATGGGGCAAGGTTTTTACTCGAGGCTCTTTCTAGTCCCCAGAAAGCAAAATTCATGGAGACCCATTCTGGATCTGTCAGTCTTGAACACTTTTCTCGAGATACCAAAATTCAAGATGCTTACTCTACAGCAGCTACTTCCAATGCTGACCAAAAATGCATGGATGGTAACTTTGGATTTAAAGGAGGCTTATTTACACATTCCCATCAGGCAGGAGTGCAGAAAATACCTCGGGGTCAAGGCCAGATCGAGGCACTACCAATTCTCTGCGCTGCCCTTTGGATTGTCTACTGCGCCCAGGGTCTTCACCAAATGCCTGGCTCCAGTAGTAGCTTATTGCAGACTCAAGGGAATTCAAATTTACCCTTTTCTGGACGACTGTCTTATTCAGGCAGACAGCAAGAATGTCTTACTCCAGCATCTAGAATTTGTTCAGAAACTTCTCAAGTTCCTGGGATTTACTGTAAACATAAAAAGGTCAAATTTGACACCCTCACAACAGATAACTTTTCTGGGTGCTCTTCTAAACACAACAACCCAGATGGCATTTCTGACATACGAAAAACAATTACAGCTGGCTTCAACTTTCAAAACCTTGGCATCATTAACTCAGCTATCTGCAAGGAAATTCCTGCAGGCTTTGGGTTACATGGCCTCCTGCATCCTTCTCATACCATATGCAAGACTACATATGAGGAAAATACAGTGGTACCTAAAAAGTGTATGGTCTCAGCATTGCCGCCACAGTTTAGACATACAGATCACCGTCCTGCCTTGTCTTCAAAAGGAATTCCTTTGGTGGTCCAAGGCATGTACTCAAAACAAAGGGAAAGCCTTCAGTCTGCCTCCAGCCAGTCAGATACTAATCACGGACGCCTCAGATTATGCATGGGGAGCCCATTTGCAGGGCAACTGTCTGCAGGGCCTTTGGACAAAGGATCAGAAGTACCTGCATATCAATTTAAAGGTAATGTTAGCCGTTCAGAACGCTCTATTGGCCTTCAGGAATCTTCTACAACCAGGACAACTACTGATACGGACAGACAACACCACAGTTATGTGGTACATAAACAAGCAAGGGGGGATCACATTCCTATCCCCTTTGCAGACTAGCCATGAATCTATGGAACACAGCTCTAGCTTGCAAACTGGATCTTCAAGCTCAGTTTCTACCAGGGAAGCAAAACTTCCTGGCAGACAGTCTGAGCAGAAACCTGTCGGACCCACACGAATGGATGCTGGACACCGAAATATTCAAGATGATTACGATTACAGCAGTCTGGGGATGTCCTCACATAGACCTCTTTGCATCCCACCTCAATCATCAACTACAGATTTTTTGCACCAGGACATTCCGCAAACTAGCTTGGAAAGTGGATGCAGTATCATTCAGTTGGAGAAACCTCTCAGGGTATGCCTTCCCGCCTCTACCTCTTCTTCCACGGGTGTTATTAAAGATCGAACAGGACAAGCCCAAGATGGGCCCAAATTGGCCTCGACAGTTTTGGTACCCAACACTGAAAAACCTTTCTCTGGAGCCCCCTTGGGTTTTACCTCAGACTCCGAACCTTCTGTCCCAACACCAGGGTCAGGTTCTGCACTCCCATGTCAAAACTCTCAGCCTGGCGGCCTGGTTAATCCAGGGTCTATGATTCATCCTCTCCTACCCAAGCAGGTTATGGATGTCATTTTAGAAGCCAGACGTCCTAGCACTAGAAAATCTTATGCAGGAAAATGGAAAAGATTTTGCACCTGGATGCAGGCTCAGGATTCGGATCCTCTTATTCCTAACATTCCTCTGATTTTACTTTACCTGACAGACCTCTTACATAAGGGTCTCTCTTTTTCTTCCATACAAATACATGCCTCTGCTATTTCTGCTCATTATAATACAGACCCTCCAATCTTTTCCCACCAGCTCATGAGACAGTTTCTCAGAGGAGCTAAAAACTTAAGGCCCCCTAGATCTCCACCCATTTCTGCCTGGGATCTCAACTATGTTTTGGAAAAACTCACCTTACCTCCTTTTGAGCCTGCTGCCACATCTGACATCAAGTTTTTATCTTGGAAGACAGCCATCCTGTTAGCTCTGACCTCTGCCAGGAGAGTTTCGGAGTTGCAAGCTCTCATGGCTGTGGAACCTTATATTATTTTTCACCAAGACAGGGTGTATTTAAGGACTAATCCTACTTTCATGCCTAAGGTGGTTTCCAAAGTGGCTTTAAATCAAACTATTCACTTGCCAGCTTTTTCCCCAGTCCTCAAAATAGGGGGGAAAGGATCTTGCATTCCTTGGATGTACACAGACAACTACGTTTTTACCTGGACAGAACCAAGGACATCAGGAAATCAGAGCAATTGTTTGTTTCTTATGCTTCAAGTTCCCAAGGTAAAGCCATTTCAAAACAGACCATTTCAAAATGGATTGCTCATGGAATCAGATTTTGTTATTCACACCATGGAAAGCAAATCCCAGGGAGTATAAGGACTCACTCTACCAGAGCTGCTGCCACTTCAGCTGCCTTCCTCAGGGGAGTTCCTACCAAAGACATTTTGGAAGTTGCAACTTGGAGTTCAGTGCAAACTTTTTCTAAGCACTACAATCTACCTCTGTACTCTAAGTCTAGGGCAGGCTTTGCTTCTGCAGTCTTGCAGGACCTTTTAGCCGCCCCCTCTACTTTATGACCACCTCCCTTTTATTCTGCTTTGGGATTCAACCCTACAGTCATGACTGCAACAGTGAAACACGATGAACATAGTACAGTTGTGTACACTTACCATAAATGTAGATGTTCGAGTGTCTTCACTGTTGCAGTCTGGGTTACCCTCCCTCCTGTCCCCTCTTATTTTTTCTTTTGTGTGGTTCCCTTCTTCACCCTTCTTCTGAGGTGTATTTGCAAAGGGTATGGGATCTTACTCATTTTGGAACACCTGATATCTGGGGCAAGAAACACTGGAGAACATGGCGTCAGCTGTCAGCTTTGTACTCCTGGCGCTCTGACATCAGGGAACATGGCTTTGCAGCCGACGCCGGACCCAGACTTTGGGATTCTGGCTGACCGAGGACTGCCTGCCGGCAGGGGAGAACCCTACAGTCATGACTGCAACAGTGAAGACACTCGAACATCTACATTTATGGTAAGAGTACACAACTGTACTTTCTTCGTGTTTCACTGTTGCAGTCATTACATTTGGGTAATCTGCTGGCAGGTTGCCCTCAGTCTTCCAAAGTCTTGGGTCCTGCGTCGGTTGCTGTCTTTTCTTCCATGATATCAGGGGTATAAAACATGCAGCCAACGCCATTTTCTCCAGTCTTTCTTGCTGCGCGGTGCCTGAAGCAGAAGCATTTCGCAAGTGCCGGTCGGCCGACTACTAAAATATTCGAGTTTGAGTTTCAGAACCAAAGTCTTCACTAAAGCTAAGTACCATGTTGGGGAAACTTTTTTTCTTGCTTTTAACCAATGTCAGAAAAAGTTAATAATTGTATTACTTGTGGGAAGCAAATACCTCATAAGGATTTCCATTTATACTGTATTCCTTGCCTAGGCCCTGATCACAATGTGCCTGGTTGTCGGTTTTGTGCTAGATTTAACCAACGCACTATTAAGAGTCGGTATATTTTTGCATCAAAGTATTTTAGAAACAGATTTAACTACCCAGAAATGTCATCTGATAGCAGTCCGACTACCGGAGTACATACAAAATGCTAAGAAAAGGACAGAGAAAGGCAGTCGAGATCCAAAACCGAGGAAACTTCTCCTAAGCCTGTCGCCGGTACTCAGTGAGGTGCTTTCGCAGCCCCTGATGCCCGCTACCTTCATGTCGCAGGCCTCTACCGACACCGACGCCATGCCACATGTTACTCAAGGTATTGGACCGACAGATGTATCTCCCTCAGATGGGTCCGGAACCGCTGAGCAGGCACCGGCTTCTGAGGATGTATTCTGACCTCAACATTTATATATCAAACCGACGACAGCTGCAAAACCAAAGACAAAAGCAACTTTTAAAACTAAAATACTGACGCATGAGCCACGTGCACAGGCCTCTATGCTCTATGCCTAAAAAAACAGATGATCAAAATGGCTGAAGACCTTATTACCTTGATCAGGGGTACCCATCCCCCTCCAGGTAAGAGGCCTAGGCAAGGCACCGATTATGAATCTTCAGATCAGGTTTCTATTTTTTCTGATTCCTCTTCTGATCAGGAATTATCTATACCTCCCTATGAGGATTTTGATGCTGAGGAGTCCATTCCATCTGCATCTCCTCCTGAGGATTATTCATTTGGAGAAACCTTGCATACTTTGAGGGAGCATTTTCACTGGGAGAGTCAAGACTCCTCAGAATCAAAAAAGAGGCTCAGGGATTTCCTCCTTCTCCCTCAGCACAAGCCTTTAGCCATTCCCCGTTTTAGACATTGCGGATGATGTGTTTTCGGAGTTGAGCTTAATCCCTGACTCCTTACCTCTGGCTCCCAGTAAGCCTGACAGATATTACATTAATAATTAATTAATTTTTATTTGGAAACCCTGCTGCTGATCCTGAAACTATTTCACAGGGTCCAAAGGGAGTTAAGGCCTTAACAGCAAAAAATCCTACCCACCCGACAGAGATTCAAGGGCACTAGACAGATGGGGAAAAAAGGTTTACACATCTGCAACCTTGGCAATCAGGGCCCTAAATTGTCACTTTCATATTCTTAAGTACCAACAACATGTTACGGGATTGCTGAAACAGAAAATGATGTTTATTTCAGAATGTGCAGAAAATAAAGAATTGCAGGAATTATTGCATGCAGCTCAACAAGTTGGAAAGCATACTTTGCAATGTGGTTTTGATTCCTTAGAGGCCTCCTGCAGGGCCGCAGTAACTGGATCTGTGATTAGGAGGCATGCCTGGTTAAAGGAACAAAATTTGCTTGATCATGTTAAAGCTAAATTGCTAGATGCACCTTTACAGCATGATTCTCTGTTTGGTATTATGGCAGAAGAGGTTTTAAAGAAAATGGAAGCCAAAGCTAAGTCTATACAAACTGTTAAAGACTTCTTGCAAATGCAGCCACCCAGATTCAGTAGATACTGGCCTACAAAAAATTGTGTTAGACAGAGCTCAAATGGGGCAAATCCAGACGTCCTAAGGGTTCCAGATACCAGGCACAAGATTCATACAGGTCAAAGCAATGGGACGCTTCCACCTCCAAATCTGGAGGAGATAAAGCACAAACCTACAGAAAGCAATCCCAATGACTTCCCTCTGCCTACACCAAGCATTTATCTTTTGGCAGCACCCATAGCGGGAAAATTAGCACTTTTTGCTCAACATTGGCAGTTAATAACCCAGGACAAGTGGGTACTAAACATCGTATCACAGGGATACACATTCCATTTCCATACTCTGCCAATGGGAAATGGTTGGCCAGATCTGCCAAAAAATCAATGGGCAGAGGCACAGAAACAGGTAACATCCCTCATGGATATGGGGGCCATTCAGACAGTACCAGAACAGGAAAAAGGACAAGGTTTTTACTCAAGACTGTTCTTGGTACCCAGAAAGGACAAGGCCTGGCGGCCAATACTGGATTTTTCAATTTTTAACACATACCTGGACATTCCAAAATTCAAAATGCTGACTTTGCAGCAGCTTCTGCCCATGCTGGGCAAGAATGCTTGGCTGTTGACTTTAGACCTAAAAGAGGCATACCTGCATGTCCCAATAAGACAGTCGTGCAGAAGATACCTTAGATTCAAGGTTGGCTTAATGCATTACCAATTCTCTGCACTGCCCTTTGGCTTATCTACTGCGCCCAGGGTCTTTACAAAGTGCCTGGCACCAGTAATTGCATTTTGCAGACAAAGACGTATACAAATATGTCGTTACTTGGACGACTGTCTCATTCAAGCAGAGAACAAGGACACTCTTCTTTGACACCTGGTGTTTGTGAAAAGGCTTCTAACATGCCTAGCGTACACAGTAAACAAAAAGAAATCACAACTGATACCTCTCAAAGGATAACATTCCTGGGTGCAAGCTTGAATATAACTGCCTAGATGGCTTACCTCACGCCAGACAAGCAAAGGCAACTGACTGCTTACTTCAAAGTGATGGCAACAAAAACCCAGTCTTCGGCAAGGCAAATTCTGTAGGCTCTGGGCTTCATAGCATCCTGCATCCTACTAATTCCATATGCAAGACTGCATATGAGGAAACTTCAGTGGTACCTAAAAAGTTTGAGTCAACATTCACACAGTCTAGAAACAATGATTCCTCTCACTCCCTGCCTGAAACAGGAGTTTCTATGGTGGGCAAAGGCATGTCACCAAAACATGGGACTGCCCTTCACTCTACCCCCTGCCAGCCAAACCTTAACAACAGACACATCAGATTATGCCTGGGGGGCCTACGTGGTAGGAAGATGCATTCAGGGCTTATGGACCCCAAAACAAATGCATCTTCATATCAACCAGAAAGAGATGCTAGCTGTTCAAAATGCCATAACAGCCTTCAAGGACTTACTTCATCTAGGACAACTACTGACGGACGACACCACAGTCATGTGAGGGGCACACACTCGTACCCCCTTTGCAGATTAACCATGGCACTGTGGGACACAGCTTTGACCTACCAAATACATCTTCAAGCTCAGTTTCTGCCAGGAAATCAAAACACTCTGGCAGACGATTTAAGCAGAAACCTTATGGATACTCACGAGTGGAAACTAAATCCACAAGTCTTCAGCATGATAACAGAGAAATGGGGAAGCCCAGACATAGATCAATTTGCCTCTCCTCAAAATTATCAATTGAAAAGATTCTGCACAAGGACTTATCACAGACAAGCATGGAAAGTGGGCGCCCTATCCTTCAGTTGGAAAAAAATCTGTCAGTCTATGCCTTTCCTCCTCTGCCTCTTCTACCCAAGGTCCTCTTAAAAGTCAGACAAGAGAAGCCAAAGATGATATTAATTGCCCCGGACTGGCCCCGTCAATACTGGTACCCAGTCCTAAGGAACTTGGCTCAATACCCAGCTTGCACCTTGCCTCAGACTACAACTACTGTCCCAGCAAAACAATCAGATCCTGCACAATCAACTACAGACTCTGAACCTGGCAGCATGGCTAATCATGTAGTCATATAACACCTCTCAGTAAAGCTGTGATGGATGTCATTTTGGAAGCCAGAAGGCCTAGTACTAGAAAATCTTATGCTGATAAATGGAAGAAATTCTGTGCTTGGAATCAAGCACAAGGAACTGATACAGCAGAACCAAATAGTCATCAGATATTACAATACTTAACTGAGATGCTTGACAAAGGTCTATCTTTCTCATCAATCAAAATCCATGCCTCTGCCATTTCTACTCATTACAATACAGAGTCAGCAATTTTTTCTCATCCTTTACTAAAGCAGTATCTTAGAGGAGCCAAACATTTAAAGCCTCCTAGAAGATCACCATTACCTGCATGGGACCTCAATTATGTGTTGGAAAAGCTCACCCTGCCTCCATTTGAACCAGCTGCTACCACTGATCTAAAGTTCTTATGGAAAACAGCTCTGCTACTAGCAATTACTTCAGCAAGAAGAGTTTGAGCTACAGGCCCTCATGGCTGTAGAGCCTTTTATCATATTTTACCCAGACAGGGTGTCTCTGAGGACAAATCCTACTTTTATGCCTAAGGTGGTTTCCAGTGTGGTTCTTAACCAATCAGTTCATCTGCCAACTTTTTATCCAAATCCGCAGAACAAGAGGGAGGGAATTCTGCATTCCTTGGACGTACACAGACAGCTAACATTCTACTTGAGCAGGACAAAAGCTCTAAGAAAAACTGCGCAATTACTAGTGTCATATGCTGCAGGATCAGAAAGAAAGGCTATTTCAAAGCAGACAATTTCAAAGTGGATAAGCCACTGCATCCGTTTCTGCTACTTAACACCATGGTAAACCTGTGCCCAAGGGCATTGGGTCTCATTCCACCAGAGCTGCAGCTACTTCAGCAGCCTTTCTCAGAGGAGTACCAACCAAAGACATTCTAGAGGCTGCTACTTACAGGGATGTTCTTCGTGTTTCACTGTTGCAGTCATTACACTTGTGTTATCCTGCTGCCAGGCTACCCTCAGTCGGCCTGAGTTCCAAAGTCTAGGTCCGGCGTCGGTTGCTGTCGCCTCTTCCCTGATGTCAGTGCGCCAGGGGTATAAAAGATGCAGCCGACGCAATTTTCTCCAGTCTTTCTTGCCACGCGGTTCCCGAAGCAGAAGCAGTTCGCAACTGCCGGTCAGCCGATTCCTGAGATTTTCGTGTTCGAATTTCAGGTCCGAAGTCTTCATTAAAAGCTAAGTACCCCGTTGGGAAAACTTTTTTCTTGCTCCAGACCGATGTCAGAAAATGTTAATAATTGTATTTCTTGTGGGAAGCAAATACCTCATAAGGACTTTCACTCCTACTGTATTCCTTGCCTAGGCCCTGACCACGACGTTGCTAGCTGTCGGTTTTGTGCTAGATTTAACCACCGCACTATTAAGCGTCGGTACGATTTTGCATTTCACTATTTTGGCAGAAAATTTAATTACACTATGCCGTCGGATAGCCATCCGACTACCGGAATTCACAAGAAACGCAAAGAAAAAGAAAAGGACAGGCATCAAAGGTCCAAAACCGACGACGAGGCTTCCTCTAAGCCAGTCGCCGGTTCTCAGTGAGGTGCTTTCGCAGCCCCTGACGCCCGCTACTTTGGACTCGCAGGCTGCTACAGACTCCCACGTGGAGTCGACTAGGCTGCTGGAAGCTCAGGGTATTGGACCTTCGGAAACAATTGCCTCAGATGGGTCCGGAGCCACTGAGCAGGCATCGGCTTCTGAGGGTGTTTTCAGACCTACTCAATTATTCATTAAAGCGACTCCAGCTACAAAGGTAAAGACAAAAGCACCTTTAAAGACAAAGAAACAAGTACAACAACCTCATGGTCAGGCCTCCATGCCCAAAAAACAGATGCTGCCGAAGGCTTAATTACTTTGATCAGGGGTTCCCATCCCCCTCCTGATAAAAGGCCTAGGCAAGAGACAGAATATGAATCTTCACATCAGGTTTCCATTTCTTCTGATTCCTCTTCTGATCAGGAATACTCTGTTCCTCCCTATGAGGATTCTGATGCTGAAGAATCTATCCCTTCAGCCTCTCCTCTTGAGGATTACTCTTTTGGGGAAACCTTACATACCATGAGGGAACATTTCCACTGGGAGAGCCAAGATCATTCAGAATCTAAGAAAAGGCTCAGAGACTTCCTTTTACTCCCACAGCACAGGCCCCTAGCTATTCCACCTGTGTTAGACATTGTAGATGATGTATTTTCAGAGTCCAGTCTGACCCCTGACTCCTTACCTCCAGCTCCCGTTAAGCCGGACAGGTACTACAGGGTCCCTGACTCTCTCAAATTCCTTTTCAAAAACCCTGCTGCTGACCCTGAAACTATCTCTCAGGGCCCCAAAGGGGTCAAGGCTTCCGCTGCAAAAAACCCTACCCTCTTTGACAGAGATTCTATGGCTCTGGACAGATGGGGGAAAAAAGATTTATGCTTCTGTTACCTTGGCTATAAGGGCTTTAAATTGCCAGTTTCATATGCTCAAATATCAACAATATGTTATGTTACTGTTTAAACAGAAAATGTTGATAAATTCTGAATGTGCAGAAAACAAAGAAATACAGGATATATTGCATGCAGCTGAGCAAGTTGGAAGGCATACTGTGCAATGTGGTTTTGATTCTTTGGAGGCCTCCTGCAGGGCCGCTGTCACGGGTTCTGTCATTAGTAGGCATCCTTGGTTAAAGGAACAAAATCTAACAGATCATGTTAAAGCAAAATTATTAGATGCTCCATTACAGCATGATACTTTGTTTGGTGTTAAAGCAGAAGAGGTGTTAAAGAAAATGGAGGACAAAGCTAAATCTATGCAAACACTCAAGGATTTCTTACAGGTACAGCCTCCAAGATTTAGCAGACACTGGCCTACAAAGAATTGTTCCTTTCCAGTGTCAGACAGACCACAAAGGGGCATATACAGACGCCGAAGAGGCAGATCCCAGCCCCAAGGTTCATACAGGTCTAAACAATGGGGTGCTTCTGCCTCCAGAAGTGGATAAGACAAATCACAGCCTTACAGGAAACAGTCTCAATGACTTCCCCCTGCCTGCGCCAAGCACTTATGTCCTGGCAGCACCTTTAGGAGGAAAACTAGTACTTTTTTCTCAAAATTGGCACATAATAACCCAGGACAAATGGGTCTTAGACATAGTGTCACAGGGCTACAGGTTTCACTTTCAAACCCTGCCAAGGGCAAACGGTTGGCCAGACCTACCAAAAAACCAATGGGCAGAGGCACAAAAGCAAGTCTCATCCCTCATGGACATGAGGGCCATTCAACAAGTACCAGAGCAAGAGCAGGGATAAGGATTTTATTCAAGACTGTTCTTGGTACACAGAAAGGGCAAAGCCTGGAGACCAATACTGGACCTATCTATTCTAAACACATATCTGGATATACCAAACTTCAAAATGTTGACTTTACAGCAGCTTCTGCCCATGCTGGGCAAGAAGGCTTGGCTTGTGACTTTAGACCTAAAAGAGGCATACCTGCATGTCCCAATCAGACAAACATGCAGAAGATACTTCAGATTCAAAGCTGGCTCAATGCACTACCCATTCTCTGCACTGCCCTTTGGCTTATCTACTGCACCCAGGGTCTTCACAAAGTGGCTGGCAACAGTAATCTCATTCTGCAGACAAAGAGGAATACAAATGTATCCTTACTTGGACAACTGCCTCATACAAGCAGAGAACAAGGACATTCTACTACAGCATCTGGCATTTGTAAAGAGATTACTACCATGCCTAGGGTACACAGTCAACGAACAAACCAAAACTAGTACCCTCTCAAGAGATAATATTCCTGGGTGCAAGCTTAAATACAACTGCCCAGATGGCTTATCTCACGCCAGACAAACAAAGGCAACTGACTACCTATTTCAAACAGTTGGCAGCAAAGGCCCAGTTATCTGCAAGAAAAATACTGCAGGCTTTGGGCTTCATGGCATCCTGCATTTTACTAATTCCATATGCAAGACTGCATATGAGAAAACTTCAATGGTACCTAAAAAGTGTTTGGACTCAGCATTGCCACAACCTGGAAATAATAATTACTCTCATTCCCTGCCTGCGACAGGAGTTTTGATGGTGGGCGAAGGCCTGTCACCAGAACAAGGGACAGCCATTCACCTTACCCCCAGCCAGGCAGACATTAACAACAGATGCATCAGATTATGCCTGGGGGGCCCACATGGCAGGAAGATGTATTCAAGGCACATGGTCCGCCAACCAAATGCATCTACATATCAATCAAAAAGAGATGCTAGCTGTTCAGAATGCTCAAGGACCTACTTCATCCGGGACAACTACTGATAAAGACAGACAATACCACGGTCATGTGGTATATAAACAAGTGGGGAGGCACTCATTCTTACCCCCTCTGCAGACTAGCCATGACTTTGTGGAACACAGCATTGACTTACCAAGTACATCTGCAGGCACATTTCCTGCCAGGAAAGATAAATACTTTGGCAGATGAACTAAGCAGAAACCTCATGGATCCCCACGAGTGGAAATTGGATCCACAAGTCTTCAACATGATAACAAGGAAATGGGGATGCCCAGACATAGAACTATTTGCCTCTCCTCACAACTGCCAACTAAAGAGATTCTGCACAAGGACTTATCACAGACAAGCATGGAAAGTGGATGCCCTATCTTTCAGCTGGAAAAACTTAGTATATGCCTTTCCTCCACTGCCTCTCCTCCCCAAGGTACTCCTAAAGGTCAGACAAGAGAAGCCCTAAAGGTCAGACAAGGGAAGCCAAAAAATGATACTGATTGCCCCAGACTGGCCCCGCCAGTGCTGGTATCCAGTCCTAAGGAACTTGTCTCAATACCCAGCCTGGACCTTACCTCAAATACCTCATCTACTGTCCCAACAAAACAATCAGATCCTGCACAGCCAACTTAAGACCTTAAATCTGGCAACTTGGCGGATAATGTAGTCATACAAAACACACCTCTCACTAAAGCTGTGATGGATGTAATTTTGGAGGCCAGGAGGCCTAGTACTAGAAAATCTTATGCTGGAAAATGGAAGTGATTCTGTGCCTGGAACCAGGCACAAGGAATTGACACAGCAGTGCCAAATATTCCTCCGATTTTGCTATACTTAACTGAGATACTGGACAAAGACCTATCCTTTTCATCAATTAAAATTCATGCCTCTGCCATTTCGGCTCATTACAATACAGAGCCACCAATCCTTTCTCATCCTTTGTTAAGGCAATACCTCATAGGAGCCAACAACTTAAGGCCTCCAAGGAGATCACCAATACCTGCATGGGACCTCAATTATGTTTTGGAAAAACTCACTCTGCCCCCTTTTGAGCCAGCCACTACAGCTGATATCAAATTTTTATCTTGGAAAACAGCTCTGCTCCTGGCAATAACCTCTGCAAGACGAGTCTCAGAGCTGCAGGCACTCATGGTTGTGGAACCTTTTATCATTTTTTATCCAGACAGGGTTTCTCTGAGGACCAACCCGACATTTTTGCCTAAGGTAGTGTCCAGTGTGGCCCTTAACCAAAGTATTCATCTGCCTACTTTTTATCCAAACCCACAGAATAGGGGGAGAGAATTCTGCATTCTTTGGACATACACAGACAGCTATGCTTCTATTTGAACAGAACAAAAGCTTTCAGAAAGACTGAGCAACTACTAGTGGCATATGCTGCAAGATCACAAGGAAAGGCTATCTCTAAGCAGACTATTTCAAAGTGGATAGGCCACTGCATTCGTTTCTGCTATTCACAACATGGCAAGCCAGTGTCTAAGGGCATTAGGCCACATTCAACCAGAGCAGCTGCCACTTCAGCAGCCTTCCTCAGGGGAGTATCAACCAAAGACATTTTAGAGGATGCTACCTGGAGTTCAGTGCACACCTTTACAAAGTACTATCTTTTACCACTCTACTCTAAATCCAGGGCAGGCTTTGCCACTGCAGTTTTGCAGGGCCTCATAGCCGCTCCTAATGCTATTTAGCTCCAGCCTCCCAACCATAGCTTTGGGATTCAACCCAAGTGTAATGACTGCAACAGTGAAACACGAAGAACATAATACAGTTGTGTACACTTACCATAAAGGTAGATGTTCGAGCGTATTCACTGTTGCAGTCCAGTTTACCCACCCTCCATCCCCCTTATCTTTGCTGGAACTTATCTGCACTTTTCTAATCTATGCAACCTCTGTGGTGTATTTGCTTGTAGATGAAGGTATAACATATATATTTTGGTGCATGCATGTTTTATTGGCATATTTGTAGCCTATCCTTTTGGGGGCACCTGACATCTAGGGCAAGAAAAACTGAAAAAAATGTCTGCTGCATCTTTTATACCCCTGGCACACTGTCAGGGAAGAGGCAACAGCAACCGACGCCGGACCTAGACTTTGGAGCTCAGGCCGACTGAGGGTAGCCTGCCAGCAGGATAACCCAAGTGTAATGACTGCAGCAGTGAATACACTTGAACATCTACATTTATGGTAAGTGTACACAACTGTACTTTCTGTTCACATCTTTGCAAAGCATTACCATTTGCCTCTCTAAGTCCAGGGCAGGCTTTGTCACTGCAGTGCTGCAGGGCCTTATAGCCGCACCTAATGCTGTTTAGCCCCAGCCTCCCAACCATAACTTTGGGATTCTACCCAAATGTAATGACTGCAACAGTGAAACACGAAGAACATAGTACAGTTGTGTACACTTACCATAAATTTAGATGTTCGAGTGTATTCACTGTTGCAGTCCAGGTTACCCTCCCGCCATCCCCCTGTCATTCTGAAGTATATCTTTCCTTCTCTATCTTCTACTACCTATGTGGTGTATTTGCTTGTAGATGAAGGTAAAGTTTATATTGATGCATGTATATTTTTATATATATATCTATATATATATATATATATCTATATATATCTATATATATATATATATATATATATATATATATATATATATATATATATATAGATGTGTGTGTATACACACACATTATATATATATATATATATATATATATATATATATATATTTATATACACATATATATATCATTTTGCTACCTTTTTGGGGGCAACTGACATCGGGGGCAAGAAAAACTAAAGAAAATGGCGTCGGCTGCATGTTTTATACCCCTGGTGACCTGACATCATGGAAGAGAAGACAGCAACCGACGCAGGACCCAAGACTTTGTAATTCAGGCCGACTGAGGGCAACCTGCCAGCAGATTACCCAAATGTAATGACTGCAACAGTGAATACACTCGAACATCTACATTTATGGTAAGTGTACACAACTGTACTTTTTACCTATCCCTAAATTTCACAGAAACTATCCAGCCAAAACCCAGTTTGTTAGAAAGCTCTCTCTCCCTGCTCCTCCTTCAAGTCCTCTTAAGCCCACAAGGAAACAACCCCCTCCAGCTAGAGCATCCCCCTCCCACTAGTCAGAGGACTCCCCTTCAGAACAGGGCAGGTAGCATTTTACTACCTGCCACCCCTGCCTCTCCTTCCCCCTCCTTCTGTACTACTGTCCACTTGCCTCTCTCACTGTCTCCCTGTTGGGAAACATCTCACCTCAGGCAAGTGAGTCCTGTCCATACTTCAAAACGCTTACTTTGTCCTGGATCTCCCGTCCCATAGTGCGAGGCATACCTCGACCACCTGCTCACTGCTACACCTGTTGCGACAGGTAGTCCAGACCCTGTTAGATCAGGGTACCATACAGACACTCCCCTCTACTTGCAAAGGGAAGAGATTTCTACTCAAGGCTCTTCCAAGTCCCCAGGAAGGAAGGACCGTGGAGACCCATTCTAGATCTCTCCTATCCGAACTATTTTTTAAAGGTCCCTGCCTTCATAATGCTAACTCTGCCAGCCCTTTTCCCTCTCATTATTCCACAAGGATTCCTGGCTACTTTAGATATAAGGATGCTTACCTCCACATCCCAATCAAGCCCTCCCACAGGAAATGCTTGAGATTCTTGGTGGGTTCCTCTCACTTGCAGTTCTCTGCCTTGCCCTTTGGACTCTCCACAGCACCCAGAGTCTTCACCCAATGCTTGGCAGCTATGGTGTCTTAGTGCAGGACAAAGGGAATACAGATATTCCCCTACATGGATGACATGCTGATCCAGGCTGCCAGCCAAGAAGCCCTGCAAGGGCACATCCAGTTCATGGTGACCCTCCAGCAATCACTGGGATTTCAGATAAACCTACCAAAATCCCATCTTCAGCCAGTACAAGACAATTGTATTCCTTGGGTGCAGGATCCGCTCAGATCTCATGAAGGCATACCTACCCCCACCACAACAGTGAGTTCCTTGACAGAACACCTTCTCCTGGTCCTTCACTCCATAGAGTTAACAGCAAGGCAGTACCTCAACCTTCTGGGCTACGTGGCATCCACCAATACCCATGCTTCCTTTAGCAAGATTGCACATGAGAAAGGTACAAATGGTACCTTTGGTCAATCTGGAAGTGGCACAACCAGCCTCTGGATGACATTGTACCCCTTCCTCCTTGTCCGAAAAAGGAAATACTATGGTGGTTGGCTCAGGTAAATCACAACTCTTGCCTTCCGGTCCAACCACCTCAACCCACTCACGTGATGCGCACAGACTCCTCAGACCTTGGGTGGGGAGCCACCTTCATCCACCGACAGATGCAGGGCCTGTGGCCACAGCACCTGAAATCAGAACACATCAATACCAGAGAGATGAGGGAAATCCTTCTAGCCCTGCAGGCATTTCTCCCTTTCTTACAAAAGGTGCCACTTCTAATATACACAGACAGCGCCACTGTACTGTGGTATATCAATCAACAAGTGGGGGAACCAAGTCCTACCTGCTCTGCAGACTAGCCCTTTTGGTTTGAGAACTGGCCACCTCACAGAGTATCACCCTACAGGTGACCTACATTCCCTCTCTCCACAGCACACAGGGAGGTTATTTGAGCAGAACCAGCACAAGCAACCATGAATGGATGCTTCACAGAGATGTCTTCCTGGACCTGGTCTACAAGTGAGGTATAGCTCAAATGGACCTGTTTACCTCCACCATCAACAGGCAATTTTCTGGCTTTTGTATCAGTACACCAGAACCACAGGCACTGGCAACAGATGCCTTCTCAATTTCCTGGAAGGGGAAATATCTATATGCACCCCCCCCTTCCCACTCATTCAAGAGGTCCTGCTAAAAATTCAGCAGGACAACCCAAACATCTTGCTGGTCACTCCCTACTGGCACAGACAGCACTGGTTCCCCTTACTCCTTCACTTGTCCAAGGGTAATCACCACAAGTTACCCCCCAGAGTGGACTTTCTCACACAGAACAAGGGGTCACTAATCCATTCACAGTGGCAGCTTCTGCACCTAACCCTGTGACTGATAAGATTCTGATCCCATTCAGACACATTTGCAATGAGTACTTGCTCAATGTCCTGCAGGAGGCCAGGAAACGAAATACAAGAAAATCATGTCTCTCAAAGTGGAAACGATTCACTACGTGTTGTCATAAAAGACAGCTGGACCTGCTTCTCAATGAACCCCGTCTAGTGCTGTCTTATTTGTATGAGCTGCTACAGACTGGATTAGCTTATTCTTCCATCAAAGCCCATCTCTCTGCTATTTCTGCATGCCTGCCTCTGAATCCCCCATTAGCATCCAGACTTCTTTTCAAACTTTTGCTCAAGGAGATACTTCACCTTAGGCCCCCCAGGAAGCCTTCTCTCCCGCCTTGGGACCTTATCTGTGTGCTTGAGGAGCTTGCGGTACCGCCCTTTGAGCCAGCTGGTAAAGCTTCGTTGAAGCATTTAGCCTGGAAAACTGTTCTGTTAGTGGCCCTAACTTCAGCCAGAAGAGTGTCTTACCTCCAAGCCCCTTATGGCTATTCCTCCAATCCTCGTTTTTCACAAGGACAGGATCACCCTCAGGACTAACCAGTCCTTCATGCCCAAGATAGTTAATGACCTGTCACTCAGTCAGGCCATACACCTACTTGTTTTTTTTCCCAGGCCGACAAGGAGGCAGTGAGAGATTGCTGCATTTCTTGGATGTACACAGGCAAATCAGATCCTACTTGCAGAACACCAAGCCTATCAGACAGGCTGAGAATCTTTTTGTATCATTTCACCCCAGAGCCCTGGGGAAGGCAGTGACCAAGCAGACCATTTCTACTTGGATCTCCAAGGCCATCGCCTTCTGTTACCATTTCCATGGTAAGTCTCTGCAGGGGACCTGGATACCTCTAGTATCCTGGAAGCTGCTACTTGGTCTTCGGTACACACCTTCACCAAACACTACAAACTTGACCACATCTCCAGATCCAGGGCAGGGTTCGCCACGGCTGTCTCTCATGGATTCCTGGAGTCTGCCTCTAGACCACTACCCCAATCTCAGTGAGCTTTGGCAGTCATCCGTATGCAGAATACTGCAACATGGAAATAGAGGGACATAGAAAAGTTGTGTAAAATCTTACCATAACCAATGATGTCTTTCACTTCCATGTTGCAGTATTTCTTCCCTCCCTCCTTCCCCTCCTGTCAGTTAATGACTTCCCTTCCTCAATGGCAATGATATTGCATCGCCCCTATAAGACTGGCTCCATCTGGGGCTTGTGTTCTGAGGGCTGGTGCGTGCCTACATCACCTTTATGGCCCACAAAACCTTGCTTACGTCAGACGTCTCACGCACCACAGAGGCACTGAAAGCTTTTGGATACTGGCCGTATGTACGTGAAACTGAAGGGTAAACCCTTATGCAGAATACTGCAACATGGAAGAGAAGGACATCTCTGGTTATGGTAAGACTTAACACAACTTTTGTTTCTCTAAGACATTCACAGACAACTTTGATTTTAGTGTGACTAGACTAAATTCTTCGGAAAGACTGACCAGCTTTTAGTATCTTTTATGTCCTCTAAGCTGCATCAGCAGGTCTCCAAACAAATGGTTCCATCCTGGATTTCTACGACTATCTCCTTATGCTACTCACAATGAGGTAACACCCTGCCTTCCTGCCCTAAAGCACATTCCACTTCCTCAGGGACTTTTCTATTCCATTTCCTCAGGGACTTTCCACAAAAGTGTATACTCAAGTCTGTTGTAGAGATGGCTACATGGTCCTCTGTGCACACCTTTACCAATCAGTTCAATATTGATGCCTTCTCAAGATCCAGGACAGCCTTTGCTAGGTCAGTCCTGTCCGGGCAACTGGACAATTGTTTTTCTCAGTAGCCAAACACCCTTACTTCCTTCAGCTCTAGGAATCTCCCATTTGTCAGTAATACTGCAACAATGATTTCAGTCAGGACATAATACAGGTGTTTAAGAACTTACCATAACAGATGATGTCCTACTGATCACTGTTGCAGTATTCCATGCCACCCTTTATCCCCGCTTCTCTATCTCGCCTCCATCTTCAATTCTCTCTCTCTCTTTAACCTTTGCTTTTTTGCATTGTTATGTGAGAGTTTTCTTACCAATTTGACCTACACTCGTAGCTGACCAGTCTCCTCTCTTAGTAGTCTTCAGGCCACTGGCTTGGGGATGGTCTGAGAATCCATGCTCATACATCCATCTTTATACCCCTACACATATGAGCTGAGGTCATACATTGAACGTATGACCTAGGGAAGGTAAAGCTGAGGATGTTCATCGTGTTATACTGCTGCAGTCATCACATTTGGGTTATCATGCCGTCAGGCGGTCCCGCAGTCGGCCGAATCCCAAAGTCTTGGTCCGGCGTCGGTTGTCGTCGCTTCTTCCCTGACGTCAGTGCTTCCAGATGTTTACTGCTTCCAGAGTGTTCACATGTTCCCAGAAGGTCTTGTTGCAGTTGTTGCTTTTTACAATGCCAAAGGCATGCAGATCTACCCTTACATAGACAGTTGCCTGATCCAAGCAAGTTCCATGAAGTAGCTGAAAGCTTCTCTCCCTACCACAACCTTCCTTTTAAACATGGGATTCTCCCTAAATTTGAAGTCCAACCTCACAACCCCAGCCAGAATGATGTTTTTTGCTGGGCACAGCAAAACCAAGGGCCTTTCATCCCCAGGAAAAGATTGTTTTTCTAACACAATATTTCAGAACACTAGTCCAATAGGAGGTGGTGTTAGCCAGAGAAATCCCGAGAGCACAGAGTTGCATTGCTTCATGCACTCAAATGGTACCCCTATCAAGCTTCACATGAGGAAAATACAATGGTTCTTCAAGAATGTGTGGTGTCAACGTAAACGCTCTCTAAACTTCAAGATAAAGCTTCTGTCCTCTCTGAAAACAGAATTCTTATGTTGGTTAGATGCTTGGCTCCAGAACAAAGGAGTTTATTTCCAGAGTCAGTTTTGTAACCAAATAATGTCCTCAGATGCTGCAGACCTCACTTCAAGTGCAAGGCAAGTGAAAAACCTTTGCTTAAAGCCATGTCAGCAGGAAAGAACTGATGGTAGTTTGCAGAAGCATGATAGCATTCAAACAAATGTGGAAACCAGGCACCCCTCTTAGTAAACACAGACAACAAACAGCACAGTAATGTGGCACATAAACAGAGAGGTACATGGTCCTCCTTGCTCTGCCACCTGGCAGTGCAGCTCTAGGAAGCAGCACAAGAAATGGAATTGTATCTGTTAGCACACTATCTCCCAGGAGAAAGCAACAACCCTGCAGACCATATGAGCAGGTCTACTTCAAACCCTCAAGTGGATGCTTTAAAAAAAAAAAAAAAAAAAAAAAATAGCACATGTTCAAGAAACTGTCAGGAAATGGGGGTGTGCCAAATGTAGACTTTTTTGCCTCCATATAAAAAAGGCAGTTACAGTATTGTTCAGAGCCCCAGACAACAGGGTCTGGAGGACAAACACCTCCTTTCTGTGGACAGGTCTGTTTGTTTCTGTATGCCTTCACTCTACTCTCCATGTTGCTCATAAAGATCAGGGAGGAAGGACAAAGAATGATTTTAATTGCATCCTTCTTTTGTCATGGCATATTAAAGATTTTAAAGGACTTTAACTACAAAGAGTCTCTTCAAATACTGAAGGATCAGGCTGGATCAGACCTCTGTGGGTTTTTTTTTATTTGCTGTTTTGGACTAGAATATTTTTTCAACTGTCACTCAGCTAGGTCTGCCATTTGAAAAGTACTCCTAGCTCAGTTTGAATACTTTGTACGTAGTATATTCAAATCGTAAAACTCTCCAAGTCATCTCAAACAAAATGTTTGGTTGTTTAAGCTGTGCCTCTCAAAGAACACCAGTGTGTAATACTACAAATGGTCACTGGCTTCCCATAACACCAATATCAAAAGTCTTATGAGTCTGTCTGGTCTCTTCTGTTCAGACCATTTAGTCTACACACTTTCCCAACTCCTGGCTTAAAGCTCACTCTGAAATCACTAGTTTTTGCATTGAGGCCACACAGCTGTTCATCCCTACCTTGTAAACATTCCAAACTAAATTAAGTGTACTGATCAGTTTTTCAGTCTTAATTTAAACTGTGGAAATCATTACCTCATAATATGTAAACTTTGACCGCCTACAGCATATTTAGAACAAAGTTTAAACCGCATATTTTCAGAGAAGCCAAATGTTAAGTGTTTTACTGCTGTGAACATTAGCTTTTCTGCTACTTTTTCTTTGCTTAATTTTACTGTGAATGGAGTTCCTAGGTCAGTTCAGCTTTGTACATAGTATACTGTTACCATGGCTACATAATTTTGTCAAAAATCAAAATTACTTTTATCTTCATTTTTGATTTAGTATTACTATAATTTGTGTAATCAGTATGCTTAGTTTGAAATTAATTCATATTGATCACTGCAGTACCACAGCAAGCAAATGCAATAAAGAAATCAATAAATATCTGCCTATGTCTGATCTATTACTGATGGATTTACTGCACATCAGAAATAGTTTTTCTAGGGATCTAAACCTCTTCTGCAGCATCAGCAGAACAGTTTAGAGAGGGACAAATATATTTTGCAGAGCAGAGGATACCACTAGTATGGAACAGACTCCCCATCCCCACAAAGTAAGGTTCATCCTTGTCTATTTTCAAGTGCAGCTTAGTTCTTTGGATAGGAAACAGAGCATCTACCCCAGGACTGCCCCCTATACTACTAATGGACAGATGCAGCTCCTAAATGCTTTATCCCATGTACAGGTCCCTCAAATTATCTGTGGTGTGGTCCCAGTTATTCTCATTAGGGCTAATATATAATTATTTGTTATGCGATAACCAAATGGGATAGGTTATCTTGAGTGCAAAAAGGAACATAGGCTGTGCTTAAAATGGCCAGCAAGGACATCTAACCTAGTACATACCAATGAACCTATGAATGTGATTCCAGCAGGCAGGAGTAGTTTTTGGAGGCCTTTTTCTGGAGTGGCTAATCCATAGTGAGTATTAATGAGAGTTCTTGCATCTTCATTAATTACCTCTGAGATAGTAAGATGAGGTGTTGGTTGACAGCTTGCAGCACAGTAGAGGGGGGGTGGTATAGATTAAGTATTTTAAACATTATTGTGGCAAAAGTAAGATAGTTCTAGATCTGTCAGAAAGCAAGTGTTCTTTGTAGAGCAACAGGCAGTGATGGGTTCAGGGTTTAACAAGGTGAATTAATAAACAGATTTTATTCACTGTGGTTTGCAACATGCCGTTATTAATGGTAGGATGAAAGGCAGTTCTAGAGAGCACAGTATGTACTACAACTTTGGCAGAAGATTTCTTTTGTGTGCTATTTTTTCTAGCCTCTTGTGGGAGTAGGTATAAGAGTTGTAACTGTAGATAGTAAAGATATGTCCTATTCCCGTGTTGCAGTATTCATAACTTTTGGATTATCCTCTGCTTAGCTACCCGAACGTCCAGCCAGTATACAAAAGCTTAAGTCACTGCAAGGTAAGTGGGATGTCTGACGTTGGCCATAGGGTACGTGGGCCATTAAAGTGACATCTCCACGTACCTTTCCTCAGAAATTCTCTGCTGCCAATCGGATCTTTGAATTTAAGATAAGCGCATTGGGGCAGTTTTCTACTTATCTTTTTGGTCACTGCATGCCTGCTCTGGTTCATGTCATCCAAGAAAGGAAAGTGTAGGAGCAGACATCATATGCCACATAAGGATGCCCACGCCCTCTGCCTTTTTCTGCCTAGGGCCCAACCATGACCATAAAACCTGCACGATTTGTCAGACATTCATTCTTAATACTCTCTGTAGCCATCTGCATGCCTTAAACATCTATCTAGAAAACCAGGGTCTTAAACATCTAGCTCTGGCAATAGAAAGGCCATCAGGTCAGACCATCAACCATCAAAAAAGGCCAAAGTTTCCAGGCCTGAACCTACTGCTGCACCTCCTCCATCCAACATTCCCCCTGTGGCCAACGTTCGCCTTGAGGACTGTATGGAACCACCCAAGTTAGATATAGTGGGTACCCCAGAACCTGTGGCTGAAAGCACGTCCATGGGCATTTTGCAGACATCTGGTGCCAACGACGAGGAGGAACTTCGGCTCGCAACGGACATCCAGACGGGTCCTTTCACTGCTATAGAACAGTCTGAACCTAGGCCCTACACCCTCCAGGTCCGTCTTTTCTTTAAGAAGGAAATAAAAGACAAAACATGTGTCTCCTCCTTCAGAAAGCATGTCTGATTGGCAAGTTTTCCCTCAAAGCTTATTTAATGTCTTCATGGCCCTTAGACCTTCTATGCCTGCGTCCCCTCCAGTTATCAGTCCTAGGTTTCAGACTAAAGATCCTCTTCCTTTTGAAGCTGAAGACTCTTCAGATTACTCTTCAGAGAACTCCCTTTCCTATGCCTGTCAGATGCATTCCCCTCTTGGGTATGCCTCCACAAGGAGGACTCAGTTGAGGCAGACTCCCCCAGGAGAGGACCTCACCTTTGGTGAAACCTTCTCTCGAAAAAGAGAGCTTTTTAAATGGGATTCCACTGAAATGTCTTGGGCTCAAAAGAGGTACCATGAACTCTTACAAATGAACACCCCTTCACCTTCTGCCATCCCTCCAGTCTTACCAGCGTTTTTGGACACCTTCAATGCAACCTCTAAAACCCTGAATCCCAAGCACCAGCCCCTATAAGGTCTGACAGGTTTTATAAGGTCCCAGACGGGACCAAATTTCTGATTTAAATCCCTTTAGGCAGACCCTGGCACTGTTTCAGTCGATGCAGACAAGCCCTTCAGATTACTTCCTTCCACCTCTGTCCTTTCCACTGATAAGGACAGTAAGACCATGGAACGCATTGGGAAAAAAGTATGCACCTTTGCCACTTTGGCTTTTAGGGCTGTTAACTACCAGACACACATGTTTAAGTATGCCCTGGCCATTTTGACCCTGGTTTCTAACATTTTGGCTGATCTCCCAGACTCGCCTTCTAAGGCTCAAATGTCTAACTTCATCTCCGTGTCCTCTCAAGTGACAAGACACACTGTCAGATGCAGCTGTGATGCTACAGAGGCCTCAGCCAGATCTGCAGCTTCTGCCTCAGTGCTTAGAAGTTATTCTTGGCTGAGACTCCAACCCCTACCTGATGATATCAGGGCTAAACTTCTGGATGCACCCCTAGACAATTCTGCCCTTTCAGGGGCCAAGGTGGCAGAGCTTTTCAAAACCCTTAAGCAAAAGGGGAAGGAATTACAAGACTTAAAATATTTGTGTCTCAAATTCCTAAATTTGATGGGAATTATCCCACCAAGACACAGTTCATCAGGAAACATTCTTCTTCTACCCCTCTTTCTAGGAGCAAAAAAAAAAAGCACCAGGAAGCAGCAGTCTCTTTCCAGGCCTGCTCAGACTCCTGTTCAGAAACCTCAGTTTCAGGACAGAGCAGGTAGTGTGCAACTACCTGCCTTCTCTTTCAACACCTCCAGATTCCATTCCCCTATCCCAAAGAATCTCACTGTCTTCCCATCTGGCAAAGCATTACCTCAGACAAGAGGGTCTTATCTGTTATTGAAAAGGGTTGCTTCATGACTTGGGTCATTCCTCCCTCTCCTTAACAGGCATCCCACAACCACCAAAGGACCAGCTTCCTTTTTTCCAGACAGTCTTAGACAGCCTCCTCTCTCAAGGGACTGTCCAACCTGTCCCTCTGTCAGAAAAGGGAAAAGGCTTTTACTCCAGACTTTTCCTAGTCCCAAGGAAAGACGGCCCTTAGACACCCTGGTCTCTCCCACTTCAACTTTTTTCTACAAGTACCCACTTTTTGCATGCTTATGCCCCAGTCTGTCTTCCCTGCTAATGCCTCATGGATTTCTGGCCACTTTGGACATCAAAGATGCATATCTGATATCCCCATAAGGCCCAACTATATGAAGTATTTACGCTTCTCTGTGGGTTCGTCGTATTTTCAATTCTCTGCCTTGCCTTTGGACTATCTACTGCTCCAAGTGTATTCACCAAGTGTATGGCTCCAGTGGTAGCCTATTTCAGCGTCCAAGGAATTCAAATTTTCCCATACCTGGGCAGCATCCTGATTAAGCTATGTTACTCGACTTCCCTACACATCCATCTCCAAAAAGTCATTTTTGTCCTGCAGTCTATGGAGTTCGGCATCAGTTTTCCCAAGTCCAAACTAAACCCCTCCCAGGACCAAGTTTTCTTTGGGTGCAGCATCAGGACAGATGTTATGAGGGCATTCCTTCCACCCCAAAAGGTGGAAAGCCTGAAGCAATACCTGCTGTTTGTCCTCCATGCCCCTGCTATGACAGCAAGACAATATTTCAGACTCCTAAGAAATATGGCCTACACTGTACCCATGTTGCCACTGGCAAGACTCTACATGAAAAAACTTCATTGGTACCCGAGGTCCACATGGTACCCGAGGTCCACATGGACCCAACACACCCACCCCTTGGACCACACCATTCCCTTCCTACCATGCCTATAGAAGGAGATCCTTTGGATGAATTAAGTTTCTTTCAAACCAGGACTTCCCTTAACAACCCCTCACCCCAGTCCAGGAGATGCATACAGATGCATCAGACCTGGACTGGGGAGCTTCTAGGGGCAAATTGCAGGTGCAAGGCACATGAACAGGCCCCTTCAAGAGGGAGCACATCAACATCAGAGAGATGTGGGCCTTCATCTTTGCTCTGAGGACCTTCCAACACATTCTGAAGCAAGGCCCCCTGAAGTTGTTCACAGAAAACACTACAGATGTTCTTCATCTCACATTGCTGCAGTCCTTACACTTGGGTAGTCCGCTGTCCTCGGTCGGCCCGAATATCAAAGTATTAGGCTGACATCGGTCAAGGCGCTTAAGACTGACATCAGGACGTCAGGGTACAAATGCGCATGACCGACGTCATATCCTCAGTCTTTTTTGCCGCATGGTCCGATGCAGAAGCAGCGTTGCAAGTGCCGTTCGGCGTTCTGAAATTTTTCGAATTCGGAGTTTCAGACGGAGTCAAAGTTGGCTAAGTACCCCGTTGGGGAATATTTTGTTTTTTTCTTGCCTCAGTGGTTTACCGGATGTCAGAAAAAGTGAATAACTGTATTTCTTGTGGGAAACAGATACCGCATAGAGATTATCATACTTTGTGTATTCCTTGTTTGGGGCCTGAGCACGACGTTGTTGGGTGTCGCTTTTGTGCTAGGTTCAATAAGCGCACTATTAAGTGAAGGTTGGATTGTGCCAGGTTGGTCTTTGGGAAGCGGTGCAATTATAAGATGCCGTTGGATGCTCCGACGCCCGCCTCTTCGAAGAAGCGCAAAGACAAGGCAGCTAAGCCCAGGCAAGAAGAGTCGTCCGTACCGGACGCCGGTTCTTTAGAGGCGTCAGTGGAACCGGTGGTTCCACCGGAGGCTTCTCAGGAGTCCCAGGGGGAGACTTTGTTATTGCAGGATGTGGCCTCTCAGGAGGCAGGTCAGGCTGAAGGGGCTTCTCAGGTTACTGTACTCCCCTCCCTTCCTAGGGTGGTTAGGCCTTCTCCTTCTGTTTCTAAGGCTTCTCCCAGAGGCAGGCCAGGTTTAGCTTCTGTTGGTGTCACTCCTAGTTCTTCAGGATCTGTGCCCAAGAAGCACATGCTTAAAATGGCAGAAGATTTAATTTCTTTGATTAGAGGTTCTTTGCCCCCTCCAGATAAGAGGCCTAGGGTGGAACCAGAGTTGGGGAGTTTTGAGCAGCCTTCAGATGTTTCAGAGTCTTCGGCTGAAGACTTGCAGGAGTACTCTCCTTATTCTGATTCTGATGCAGATGAATCTACCCCTTCTGCTTCTCCTCCAGAGGATTTTTCATTTTCAGAGACTCTTCATTCCATGAGGGAGCATTTTAAGTGGGAAGGTCAGGACTTCTCTGATTCCAGGAAAAGGCTTAGGGAGTTTTGTTTTTGCCCCAGCATAGGCCTTTGGCTATACCTCCTGTTCTGGATGTTGTGGAAGATGTGTTTGCGGAGGCTTCACTTAATCCTGATTCTTTGCCTCCTGCTCCTGTTAAACCGGATAGGTATTATAGGGTGCCTGAGGCTCATAAATATCTTTATAAGAGTCCTAGGGCGGACCCAGAAACTGTTAGTCAGGGACCTAAGGGTGTCAAGGCCTCTGTTGTAAAAATCCGGTTCCTCCAGATAAAGAGGCCAGAGCTTTGGATAGATGGGGAAAGAAAGTCTATACTTCCTCCACCTTAGCTATGAGGGCTTTGAATTGCCAGTTTCACATGTTGAAATATCAAAACTATCTTCTTTCTCAACTGAAGTCTAAGGTAGATGCTCTGGCGGAAGGCATTGAGTGTAAGGAATTACAAGATTTAGTGCATGTCTCTGAACAGGTGGGTAAGCATTCTTTACAATGTGGTTTTGATGCTGTACAGGCCTCGTCTAGGGTGGCTGCCACTGGGTCAGTTCTTCGCAGGCACGCCTGGCTGAGGGATCAGAATTTATCTGAGCATGTTAAGACAAGGATTTTGGATGCTCCTTTACAGTCTGATGTGTTGTTTGGTTCACCTGTTGAGTCAGTCTTGAAGAAAATGGAAGACAAGGCTAAGTCTATGCAGACTGTTAAAGATTTTTTGCAAGTCCAGCCTCCGAAGTTTAGTAGGAATTGGCCTGCTAAGGGGTGGACATACCCTCCTTATGATTCACAGTCTAGGGGTAGATCTAGGCGTGGTAGGGGTAGAGCTCAGAGCTCCTTCAGACCTAGAACAGGAGTTCTCCTGCACGATCTTCAGGTGAGGGCAGGGGCCAGTCCTTTCGTAAACAGGCCCAATGACCTACCTTTTCAGCTGCCAGATCCTTCTTGCCTGGCAGCACCTTTGGGAGGAAGGTTGGCACTCTTCAGGAAAATTGGACTTTGATTACCCAAGACAAATGGGTACTGGATATCATACACCAAGGTTACAGGTTTTATTTCCATACCTTGCCTCCTTTCAAAGGCATGCCGGACGTTCCTCCTCAGCAAAGACTAGAGGCTCACAAACAAATTTCTCTGCTGCTCCAAATAGGGGCCATACAACCGGTCCCTCTGTCAGAAGTGGGCCTAGGATTTTATTCTCGCCTGTTCCTAGTACCAAAGAAGGGGAACACGTGGAGACCAATTTTGGATTTATCTATCCTCACCACTTATCTGGACATTCCCAAGTTCAAAATGTTGACGTTACAACAGCTTTTACCTCTGCTGGGCAAAGATCACTGGATGGTGACTCTGGATCTCAAGGAGGCTTACCTTCATGTTCCTATCAGGCTAAGTTGCAGGAAGTATCTGCGTTTTCGAGCTGGGACTTCTCATTATCAGTTCTCTGCATTGCCCTTTGGCTTATCTACTGCGCCCAGAGTGTTCACGAAGGTTCTGGCTCCAGTGATTGCTTTCTTCAGGCTAAGAGGAATACAAATCTATCCTTATTTGGACGATTGCCTGATTCTGGCCCAAGGAAAGGACGAACTTCTTCATCATTTGCAATATGTGATAGCAGTGCTAAGATGCCTGGGGTATTCTGTGAGCGAAATAAAGTCCACTCTAGTACCCGCTCAGGACATGTGCTATCTGGGTGTGAGACTGAATACCGCATCCCAGATGGCCATTTGACCCCGGACAAACAAAAGAATCTTTCTCTTTACTTCCATCAATTGTCTCATCAGTCCAGGCTGACTGCAAGGACAGTCCTTCAAGCCTTGGGGTTCATGGCATCTTGTATTCTGGTGCTTCCCAATGCCAAACTGCATATGAGGAAGCTACAATGGTATCTCAAAAATGTATGGACACAGCACTGCCAAGATATGGACACTGTCATTCAGATAATACCTTGCATTCAAAAGGAATTTTTGTGGTGGGCTCAGGAATGTCACCTAAACAAGGGACTCTCTGTGACCCGGCCAGAGGCGAGTCAAATTCTAACGACAGATGCCTCAGACAAAGCTTGGGAGCTCATCTAAATGGAAAGTGGATACAAGACACGTGGCCTGCCAGACTTCAACATCTACATATCAACTTGAAGGAGATGTTAGCAGTCCAATTTGCTTTAATAGCTTTCAAGGATTTACTTCTTCCAGGGCAGGTGTTGGTTCTAACAGACAACACAACTGTCATGTGGTACATCAACAAGCAAGGGGAACGATTCTTATCCTCTATGCAGACAAGCAATGATTTTGTGGGAGACTGCTCTCAGTTTACAGCTAAATCTTCAGGCAAGGTTTCTGCCGGAGCACAGAACTCCTTAGCAGATGTGTTGAGCAGGCAAATTATGGATCCCCACGAGTGGAAATTGGATCCTCATGTATTTCAGAAATTGACAGTGTCATGGGGAACTCCAGACATAGATCTGTTCGCTTCTCCACTAAACTACCAGCTGCCAAAGTTTTGCACAAAAAGGTTTCATACCACAGCTTGGAAAGTGGATGCTCTTTCATTCAATTGGAGCAATCTTCATGTGTATGCCTTTCCACCTCTGCCTCTCCTCCCAAAGGTACTCCTGAAGGTCAGACAGGACAAGCCAAAGATGATTTTAATAGCTCCAGATTGGCCTCAACAGCACTGGTACCCATTACTGAGAAGTCTGGTACGGGAGCCTCCATGGCCTTTGCCTTCGATTCCACACCTTCTGTCTCAGGAGAACAGTCATTACTCAATGTCAAACTTCACTCTCTTCACCTGACAGCCTGGCATATTCTGTTTTAAATCCTGGAGGGTCTCAGCTTCCACAACAAGTTTTGAATGTTATTTTGGAGGCCAGAAGGCCTAGTACAAGGAAAGTGTACGCAGATAAATGGAAGAGATTTTTATTTTGGAGTACAGCAAAGGAATTTGATGTTTCTAAGCCTAATTTAAGTATGGCTCTTCAATATCTTACTGAGTTACTGGACAAAGGTGTGTCCTTCTCTTCTATTAAAGTTCATGCTGCAGCAATTTCTGCTCACTATGACTGTGACCCACCATTGTTTTCTCAGGGGGAACAAAATCTTACTTGCTATTCAGACTTGCACTACAGGCCTGGGAATTGGTGACCCAACATGAAGTCACCCTGCATGCAGTCTACATTCCCTCAGCTCAGAACACTCAGGCAGAGACCTTGAGCAGGTCAGTGTCACAATCCCACAAATGGATGCTACACAGAGATGTGTTCCTGGACATAGTCCACAAGTGGGGTACACCACAAATAGCCTCCCCTCTGAACAGACAACTTCCACTCTTTTGTACCAGGGGACCCAATCCCCTAGAAAGGGTAATGGATGCCTCTTCTATCTCATGGAGGAGGATGTTTCTCTATGCATCCCCCCCCCCACACACTTTTAAAAAATTCAGCAAGACAGACCAAAAATCATGTTACGGACTCTCTTTTGGCTAATACAGCACGGGTTCTCCCTCCTCCTGCATTTAGCCAGGGGCAGTCATCACAAGTTACCTCACAGAGTGGACCTTCTCACACAGGACAAGGGATCCCTAATCCATCCCCACTTGGAATCTCTGAACCTAACGCTGTGGGTGATAGAGTTTTGATCCCTTCAGACACCTTTACTCCTGCTTAATGTCCTGCAGGAGGCCAAGAAACCCAATACTAGGAGATCTTGTTTGTCCAAATGGAAAAGATTCTCCATTAGTTGTCTTCAAAGACATACCCATCTCAAGGAGAGGTCCCTTCAGTGCTGTCCTACCTGTGTGAATTGTTGCAAGCAGAGCTGGCATATTCTTCTGTTAAGGCCCACCTAGCTGCTATTTTGACTTGTCTGCCTCTTGACCCTCCACTTGCCTCTCGACTTCCAGTGAAGTTATTCCTTAAGGGAGTACTACATCTCAGGCTCCCCAGGAGGCCAGTTCCACCGCCATGGGACCTGAACTATGTTTTAGAGACGCTCACTGTCGCTCCTATTGAACCAGCATCTACAGCCTCTCTAAAATACTGCTCTTGGAAAACTGCACTATCTGATGTTGTTAATCTTCATTCATTTCTTACTGATGGGCTCAGAGCCAGTCCTCTGTTCCGACTCGGCCGACCAAGCGTGCATCATCCAAAACTCTCGGGCCAAGACTACCCATAGTGCCTGTGTTCCCCCATTACCCCAGATCTCATTTGCCGCTTACTTGTCAGGACGTGTCAAGCCATTCTCTCCCAGCTAAGTCTCCAATTGTTACTTTTTCAGTGAGCTGATTGGTTTTTTAACCTTTCTTTCGTTGTTTGATACCCCTTTTTCACTTTAACTATGATAAAGTGCCTCTTCCTTCCTTTCCTTACTAATTTTATTGGTATTTTTTCATACCATCATTGGTAGTCCCACCCTTACCTTTGTGGTATTCTTCAGGGAGACAGACTGAAATTGGATAATTACAAACACACTAGAATTAAATTCTGTGGGGGTAACTATACAACTAAAATGGTGGTGTATATTGCCATCTGTAGAACATGTTCAGGATTCTATATAGGTAAGACTCAAAGGAGTTTAAATAAACGTATATACTCTCACCTTTATAGCATCAGAAGGAAGGATGAAAAAATGCTTTGTATAAACATATTAAACAATGTGATGACAAACATTATTTTAATTTTGGTATAGTGGACATTGTGCACACCAATAACAGAGGGGGTGACTTTAATAATTTATTATTATATAAAGAATTTTGGTGGCAAATATATACGGATGTTTCCACTATACCAGGTTTAAATGACACTGTATCTGTCAAACCACTATTGGTCTTAAAATGAACTATCTATTAGGTACATTGTTATATGTTTTTAAACATGTTTTGATATGATCTAAATGTAAATGTTTTTGTTAACATTTTTTCAGTTTTTTAACTTGTTCCACTTTATCAACACATATTATATGTAACATTGCTTTTAGAAATAACATGAATATTATTTAATATTTTATGAATAGAGAACAATGGTCAAGGATGTGTGTATAGCTTTAAAATTTCAAACTGAATTTTGGCGCCAAAAAAGTTATTTAAACAACTGTGATGCAAGCTATGGTGTTCTGAGGAAGCTTGTTTTATTCAAGTGAAAGCGCTTAACCATTCTTTGTTTGTTGGCATTACAATAAACTTTTGTTCACTTCTACTTGGTTTCAATGAAGGTGTTGTGGACTGTTATGAGCGTTGAATAGAGGTGAATTCCCAAGACACAGAGACGGAATTTTGCACACACTGCATTTGCTGCTTTTTCTTTTCTAGTTGAACTTTTGTGGTATTCTTGGGATACCATTGTTGGTACCTTTTTTTCCTCTCTTTTTCTACTTCCCTGTACTATAAGCCTAGTGTTTGGCTTGCGTTTATATTTTCTCTTGGTAACACTGTCGTTATTAGGGCGAAAATAATGTTTTTTGAGGTTTGTGAACAGTTGACAATATGGTGGACAAGAAGGGCACTACTGTTTTTAAAGCATGCGACCAGTGTGCTCATAAAATGCCTAACTCAGACGCACACTCCTCATGTGTCTGTTGTTTAACTGTGGAACATTTATCCTTTCAACCTCCTTACTCTGTTTGTGCAGGTTTTAGTACCAGGACCTTGAACGAGAGACGGAATAAATTCTCTGCGGCGGAGGGTTCACCCCCTCCTAGGAAAGAACATAAGAAAAGGAGCCTGTCAGTCCCCTCATCTCCGGAAGAGCCGGCTCCTAAATCTTTAGCGCCTAGACCTAAAATCCCGAAATTCTCGATTATTCCACTGGCACCAGGGCATCAACCCCCTACTTCGTTGCCATCCGTGGAACCCACAAAGATTTTGACTTCAAAATTGCCTTCACTGTCTTCAGCACCAATACTGGAATCTACTTCTTCAGTGCCGACTACTGAACCAGACTCTATGATGACTGTCTCGGCACCAGCAGCACCAGTTCCGTTGGGCACGGTTCCGACAACAAATACTACATCTAACGAAACTCTCCCTTCAGCCCAAACAATAAGAATTCCACTATCAGTCATTTCCCCCCCCCTCCCAACTGCATTGTCTGTGTCCATTGACCTCGTCATCGAAGGGAGACACAGTGCCTAGGACCAGATACTTCCCATCGATGGATCTGTTCTATGGGCAGCCATACAGCCCCTTTTTAGAGCACCCAGATCATCCAGGAGCCTTTCAGAAATAGATGTGGTCAGACTTGTCGATCATCTCTTGACGGCTAGGGGGTTGCTCCCACTCAGCAAACCCCCTATCCCTTCTGGAACAGGAGAGATTTTCCCACAGACTCCATCTTACTCTCCTCCTTCGACCCTTTCGGTTCCAAAGTCCTCCGCTCTGATGCTCCTCCCTGTACCAGCTGGTACGGCACCCACAGAACCCTCGTCTGCAGCACCAATGCTCTCCCTATGGACTTCAACTCCCTCAGATCCAAGCCATCCTCGGGGTCGTAACTGGTCCATCGTCACCGGGGGCCCTAGCCCGGCGCCAGTCTTCTCTACAGCACTATGCGCTATGGTCTCTATGTTGGTGATGGGGCAGAGTTCTCTTGAGGTTCCACTCCTGGCGGCAGCTCTGTCTGAGTGGGGTTTGACCCCGGTCCCAAGGTTGCCCTTCTCAGTTCTGGGCTCCCATCTCTCTTCAGGTGGGCCCGCTTTCCAGGCGATGAAAAGGGCACTAGTCTCTGTAGGCTCGCAGCTGGTTCCACAGGCATCTGATCACGCTATATACTCTCACCCCCTAGACCACAGTTGACACAGTCTACCACTCCAGGATACCAGGTACAGGAGCTGCAAGAGACCCTCGAGCAGGGAGACCCCTCTCCCGGGTGGTCCTCAGATGCCCTGCCAAGGAGGTTCCTAGGAAGAGGTCATGCAAGAGGAAGCACATCGACTTTCCTGAAGTCTGCCATGGAAGACATGGATTACGATGATAGGGAAGGATCCCCAAAATCCCCTCCTGAAGATGTCTCTTTGGAGACATCCTGGAGATTTTGAAGCAGCAAGGGGATTGGAAGTCCACAAATCCATCCTCCGAGGAGTCCGGGTTCTTGCAAGCTTTCTGTACTCTTCCCTCTACTGCTTGGGTGACCCCACCTGCCAATGAGCTCGTCAAGCTTGGAAGAAGCCAGACTCCATCCCTCGGAGACCTGATACATTTTTATATCCTACTGAAAATAACCCCCATTGGTTCAAAGGTTTGGCTGTAGACTCTATGGTGGTGTTGGCAGCTACGAAAAAGGAGCTTGCTGAGGGGAGACACGCTGTTCATACCCCAGACAAGGAGTCCCAGCAGTTGGACAGGTTAGGGAAGTGGACGTTTGCCTCTTCAACCTTTGCCATTCGGTCGTTGAACTGTCTGGCACATTTCACTAGGCTCCAGAGACACCTTCTTTCGGAGCAGTCTGTAACACTAGCAGGAGCAGTGTCCGACGAGGTTCGGGACAAGGTGGCCTCGCAGTTAGCGACCCTGGAATCTCTTTCTAACTCGTCCATGAGGTTTATCTCACATCCAACCAAAGGGGCAGTTAGATCAGCGGGTGCAGGCGTTATCATGAGACGTCATGCGTGGATGCTCCTATGAGACTTGGCGGATCCCTTCAAGGCTTCCTTTCTTTATGCTCCAGTTGAACCATCCTCCCTCTTCGGACCCAAAGTAAAAGACACATTGGCCAGGTGTGAGCAAGACGGTGAGACTCTGTCTGCTGTAGGTGTACATTTTTCAAATCGTCAGTGATACTTCTCTAGGAATCAGAGAAGTGGAAAAATGTGGCACAAAAAATCCCAGAGCTCTTTCCACGACACACGTGGCGAGTATACCCCACGGGGCAGAGGGGGTAACTCTTCCAGAAGGCGTCCCTTTTGGGACAAGAGGAGGGTCTGCCTAATCAGGGATCCATAGATTCTTTCTCTGGCCAACCCTGCCAGCACTCCTGAAGAGCAGCCCGATTATTTTCCTCTGGAAGCAGTCAGGGAATATTTTTCACTGCACCTGCATGCCTGGCTAAATATCACCTCAAATTCCTGAGTGCAGTGGATAATCACCAGAGGCGGTCACATCCCCTTCGATCTGAACCTCAAAACATATTCCTGACGTTCCACCCAGTCAAAGGGAATGCGCAGCTCAAGAGATTTTAAAGCTACTACAAAAAAAGAGTAATCCAAATAGTCCCACCAGACCAGAGGATCCAGCTTCTACTGAGGGTTCTTTTTAGTGCCAAAGAAAACGGGACTGGAGACACATTTTGGACCTCAGTATATTAAACAAGTTTGTCAAACTAATGAAGTTCGGGATGGTCACGGTTCACTATGTTGTTTCCTTTCTTGGAAAAAGACGATTGGATGTGCTCCATAGATTAGTCTTTAGAATTCATAGGGGCCACACTGAACACGCTCTCCTGCACAATTTCCCTGCCCTCACACAGATAAGAAAGATTGATGTCCCAAGTCCAAGCGATACTACCCCAAGACAATGTGCCTGCACGAGCAGTCCTTCAGGTCTTGGGTTCCATGGCTTCAACCATAACAATCGCCCCATTGGCAAGACTTCATATGAGAATATTCCAGTGGCTTCTACTAACACAATGGTCAATACTGACTCACCCGTTATCCTCCCAGATAAGTCTAACGAACCTGTGCAAAAAGGACTTACTATGATGGACGCAGACAGACATGTCTCTTTGGAGCCGACCTTTGTTGCCCTCTCAGCCCAAGGCCACAGTGACCACAGATGTCTCCCTGACTGAGTGGGGGGGGGGGGGGCATTACAAGGTACGAACAGTCCAGGGCACTTGGTCCCCTGCCGAGGTCAGTCTGCATATCAGTGTCCTGGAACTAAGGGCAGTGCTCCTAGCATTGCAAGCATTCGGCCTTGCCCTGCCGCCATGGACTATTGCAATTCAGACGGACAACATGTCAGTGATTTGGTACATCAGCAAGCAAGGGGGAACCAAATCCTACCCTCTTTATTGGGAAGCCATGAGAATTTGGAAATGGGCGAAAGCTTCCAACCGCTTTCTATTAGCAAAACACATTCCCCGGGATTCCAACATGTTTGCAGACAAATTGAGCAAGTGTATCCTTCTGCCTCACGAGTGGTCCCTCAATCCGTCAGTAGTGTCGAGGATATTCGATCGCTGGGCCAGCCTTGCTGAGACTTGTTCACCTTGCCCATAAATCACAAGTGCAGAAGCTACTTTGCTCTGATTCCCCCTCAGGGGGAGCCCCCAAGGGACAGACTAGCACACGATTGGTCCACGGAACTGTTTTATGCCTTTCCTCTGATTCCATTGAGCCCGCATTTTCTGAAGAAAGTAATCCGGTTGCAAAGCAAAGTAATCCTCATTGCTCCTTATTGGCCCCACCAAGTTTGGTTTCCCTTCCTATGGCCTCACCTAATATGCAAACCATGGATTCTGGATCCAATTCCGGAATTACTGTCACACCCTCGAGGGTTACTTCACCCGAACCTTGCCACTCTCAGGCTGACAGCTTGGTTAGTCCACTTCCATTACTTGCCAGGCATAAGAATCTCTCCTCTCCTGTTCGTGACATCCTTTTGGCTTCTCATAAGCCATCCACAAGGAAATTGTATCCGGATAAGTGGGAAAGATTTATCTTTTGGGCTTGGGATAACAAAGTAAATCCAGTTTCAGCATCAGTTCCTGAGGTACTTCATTATGCATCTGGCCTGTTACAATTTGGAGTGGCAGCTTTTACGATTCAAGTCCATCTAGCTGCTATTTCAAATTTCCATGATGGTTTGGTGACACCTCTTTGATTTCTCACCGCTTCTATAAAACCTTTCTTAAAGGAGTCTGTCATATCAGGCCTCCCATTAGAGAACTTATTAAACCTTGGAATGTAACTTGTGGCCCTAACAAACCCCCCTTTTGAACCTGCAGCCAATTGTGACATTAAATTTCTGTTATGGAAGTCGCTTTTTCTGGTAGATATTACTTCGGCACAAAGGATATCTGTGCTCCAGGCCTTGTGTATCAAACGTCCATATATGATATTTGCCATGAATCAGACTATTGATTTACCTGTGTTCTTCCCTAATTTTACAAATAAAGGGGAGTACTGTCTTCATTTATTGGGTGTCCACAGACAATTATGGTTCTGTTTAGATAGGACGAAATATTTCAGGAAATCGACCAGCTCTGTTTCTTATTCTGGACCTAAAGCAGGAGGAGCTGTTTCTAAGATTACACTGTCAAAGTGGTTGAGGGATTCTATTTGCTTTATCTGCCATCACAGCAATTTACCTTTGCTTAACAAAGTTAAAGCGCATTCAACAAGATCTGTGGCAACTTCGGTGGCTTTCCATTCTAGAGCTATCATGGACGATATTTGTGCAGCAGCAACGTGGGCTACCCCGCACACCTTTACTACTCATTACAAATTGGATTTGGTCTCCAGGGGGGCAAGCTGCCTTTGGCTTAATGGTGCTCAGGAATATTCTTCCATAGGGCCTCCCAGGAAACAAGGTAGCTAGGGACTCTGTCCCATCAGTAAGGAATGAATGAAGATTAACAACATCAGATAAAGAAGTTATGCCTTACCATAACTTTCCATCTGTGTTGTTCATCTTCATTCATTACATCCATCCCAGCACCCCCCTCCACTAGGCTCCTGGGGGTTCTGGATGTGGTCCTTTATCCTGTGTAAGGTGTTCTGAGCAGAGAACACCTTCGTTTTTACTTCCTTTGAGGCAAACTCGATCTGAGTTAATGGGGGAAGAGAGGCACTATGGGTAGTCTTGGCGCAATAGTTTTGGTTGACGCGAGCTTGGTATATCGGTCGAGTTCCGAGCCCATCAGTAATGAATGAATGAAGATAAACAACACAGATGGAACGTTATGGTAAGGCACAACTTCTTTTTTGGTGCCCCTGATATCAGCCAGGACTGTGTCAGAGCCCCAGGCCCTCATGACCACCCCATCTTTTCTAATCTTCCACAAGGATAAAGTAACCTAAGGACCAATCCATTCTTTGTGTCTAAGGTGGTCAGTGAGTTGTCTCTGAACCAATGTATTCACCTCCCCACCTTTTTTCCACATCCCCAGAATGACAGTGAGAGAGTCCTGCATTCATTTGATGTTCACAGACAGCTAAGTTTCTGCCGTGACAAGACCAAGTCCCTTAGGAAATCAGAGCAATTGTCTCCTTTCACCCCCAGAGCTGTGGGGAAAGCAGTGACAAAACAGACTATTTCTGCCTGGATTTCTAGGGCCATCTCCTTTTGTTACACCTACTGTAGCAAACATCTAACCTCAAAAATTAAAGCCCACTCCACTAGAGTCATGGCCTCATCCGGAACCTTCTTCAAAGGGCTGGACACTGCTTCCATTCTAGAGGCAGCTACCTGGACATCTATCCATACCTTCACTAAACTGCAAACTGGAACATATTTCCAGGTCTATAGCAAGGTGTGCTAGGGCAGTTCTGCATGAATTCTTGGAAAACAGTTCCATACCGCCTTCCTCTTCTTTCCTTAGGCTTTGGCACTCACCCAAAGGTTATGAATACTGCAACATGGGAATAGAAGGACATAGAATAGTTGTGCAAAATCGTACCATAACTGTAGATTTCCTTCACTTCCATGTTGCAGTGTTGTGTCCCATCCTCTATATCTATATATCTGTATATATATATATATATATATATATATATATGTATCTATATATCTGTATCTCTCTCTCTCTCTCTCTCTATATATATATATATATATATATATATATATATATATATATATATATACATACATACATACATACATACACCACCACCAAAGGTCCAGCAAAAATATTTTCTTCCAGAATACTTTCAAAAAAGTCAGTCCATATGGCAATCCAAATAATTCAGGTTTAATGGAAGCAACAGCATATACAGCAGTTAGCTGCCATACAGCAGCATCATATATGTAATGCTTTGTTGGATGACACAGGACTTTTGCAGCTATCCTGGGACTGGGGTCTGATTGGGGCATTCAGTTCTGAGGAAAGGTATGTGCAGACATCACCTTTATGGCCCATGCGTCCTGCGGCCAACGTCAGACCTACCATGTACCTTGCAGTGACTAAAGCTTTTGTATACCGACCAGACATTTGGGCAGCTTAGCCGAGGATAACCCAAAGGTTATGAATACTGCAGCATGGAAGAGGATAACATCTATGGTTATGGTAAGATTTTACACAACTATTCTTGCATTTTGGTCAGTTTTCCTTAGGAAAAGATAGCCTCCGCAGAACCACAAGCACACTCACCAAGGCTACCATTCCTGCTTGAGCCTGAGACTACGATGCCTGGCATACTAACATCAATTTTTCAGACATCAGGTAGTCACTTTGCATTTCAGTCATAAAATATTTGCATATTGTCTTGCAGTCTTATAAAGGCTAGCCCCCTCCCCCATTCAAACCCCAATGCCATTTACTTTCAGTAGTTGCACATAAGAAAAGTATAACTCCTTTGTGATGATTCCTCAGTCTCTGAATTGAGCAGAGTAGGAGATGTCTGGTTTAGACCAGATCCTCACGCCCATGGGTTATAATATACACTATCTGACAAATCATCCCTGGTGCTGTTTGTTTTGTAGTGGCAAACAATAATGATATTTTGTACATGGGATAAAAGAGCTCTCAGCAACCCAAAACAGGTGCTTTAAATTAAGGGCATAGTAATTAAAACCTTCAGCCATCCCTCCTGTAGTGCAGGCTTTTGATGGTGTTTGAGATAACACCTTGTTAGTCCGTTCCTCATCCCCTGCACCCAGGAAATCTTATGCCTTACAAATTGCAGGAGCAGCAGAAGCAGTTGTATGAACCCCCATGACAAACATTCATTTTTTCAAGTGATCAGCAGCTTCACTTCAACTATCCCAGTCTGAAAACAGAAACTTCGAAAAAGGAGTGCCATTGATTTTATAAAATCTAGTTACCGGCTAATAAATACACTACCTGAATGCGAACAAAGAAGAAATTTGAAAAGCCTGAAAGAAAATCAACCAGAAAAGGTGAAGAGAAAACCCTGTCTGGGAAGGATTCTTTAGCTGTTTAGCAAAAAGTTCATGTTTCAACTTTGTTCTCAACAGATGACTTCCGGTAATTTAGAGGAAAAAAATGTCAAATGTACTCAAAGGTGATCAAAATAAATGAAATCATTGTAGGAATATATCGATTCAAACAAAAAAGGCTAGAAAAAAATAAAAGAAGCTTTTACTAGCCATTCAGGTGAACTGATAAAACTGCATAAATCAGAGGTTGATATGAAGAAAAAGCAGGCTGAATATTAGGTTTCTCATGAAGAACTGTTTAGAAAATAGAGCTCAAGCACAGAGAGAAAACCTGAGATTCTCTGCTGTAACAGACCTGTTAATTTTATGAAAACTGAAATAAGCAGTTGGACTGGTGTTCCACAGCAGAGTTTAGTTGAAAGGACACATCAAGTGCGTGCGCCAAACCTGGCCATGAGAAAGCACCCAAGACCTATTATTATATAAAAATGGAGTATTAACAGCAAAAAGAGTTGATGCTTACAAAATTGTGGCAGAAAGACAAAGTATTAAAAATCGGAGACTGTGTGTTTGTAGAAAATGTTATTCACTTTACACCAGGCAGAAGAGAAGCAAATATATCCTAGCAATCAGATAATGTCAAGAGGCAGGATTGAAATTCACACTACTGTATGTAGATGTCTTCAAAGTGTTTATTTTTCTTCTGGAGGATCAACATCTTTTTTTTTAATGTAAAACAGGCTAAGGAGGAAATTTAAAAGAAAAAGAAAATTATCCAACAAAACGTAAGTCAGCAAGCAGAAGACTTTGCTTCTCATTCTTCTGACGTTAAGATTCATAGAGAGACTGCCAGTGAAACATTTTCCAGTGTTCCAAAGAAAAATGCTTGGGAGACAGAAAAGCACAGGATTTGACTAAAATAATCAGCAGTACCTTAGACATGAACCAGCATCCAGTTTTGGGAGATGAACAGGAAGAAGACCAGCAATTAATTAGTGATTAAATGAAAGACTGTAAAGCATCTTATCACGTTTGTGAAATATGATTTTGCAAGATAAAGTGAACGAAAAACACTGGACTTTTGTTAACTTTGTTAAACTTGTGTGTGGATTCTAAAGAATATACCCCACTTTGTCATTAATATTTTAGAAGGACACAAAATGGGGAAACTATCTGTAAGTAGACAATTGTTTAGTATTTGTATAAAACTTTCTGTGATATGTAAACTGCATGATGTCCTTCTATTCCCATGTTGCAGTATTCCACATATGGGTTCACTCCTTACTTCGCGTACGTCCGGCCAGTATGCAAAAGTTTCCAGTCCCCCAAATGGTGCGTGGAATGTTTGACGTAGCTCAGGGAACCTGGGCCATAAAAGTGACGTCTACATGCACCAGCCCTCAGAACTGCTCTGCAGCCAGTCATATGCTAGGTGTTCCTGCTCTCACTGCCATTGGAGTTGAGAAATCAGGTAAGTGCCCCGTTGGCGAACCTTTCAGTCCGTTGTTCATTTTTGTATTGCTTGTTTATGTCACCTAGAAAGGGCAAGTGTAAGTGCGGCTGGGAAATTCCTCACAAGGACGCCCACGATCAGTGTCTCTTCTGTTTGGGGATGGTCGCACGTTCACAAAGTCTGTCCAATTTGTCTGGCGTTTGTCCCCAAAAATTTACATAGTCATCTGCACGCTTTAAACCTATACTTAGAAAACCAAAGGTTAAAACAGATTGTTAGGGACGGAGGTTTCTTCCGACCTACCCATTGAACTGCCGAAAAAGAAGGCCAAGACTGCATGGCTTACCACTACCGCTGTGCCTCTAGTGTCTGACCCTCAGCCCTTGGCCAATGTCAGCCTGGCAGAGGAATTGGAATCCACTGCATTGAATATAGCAAGTACCTCTATGGAAGCTGCACAATCCCTTGTGGAGGGCACGTCTGTAGAGGCTTTACCAATGTCGGTCTCCATCGCTGGGGGGGGGGGGGGCAGCGACTTCGGTAGGTCTGTCGGATACCTCTGGTCCTTTACAAATTCAAGATTCCAGGCCTTCCCCTATTCAGACTCCAAACAAAATGAAGCACATTTCTTCTCCTTTTGAAAGCATGCCTGACTGGCAGACTTTGTCAGAACTTGTTTAATGCCTTTATGCCCCACTTCTGCAGGTACTGCTAGTATTCCTCCTCCGCTTTTGAGCCCTGTGCCTCCAAACTCAGACCCTACAATGAGGGAAGAGGAAGACCTCTCTGACTCTTTCTCTGAAGAATCACTTTCCTATACCTCCCAAATCTCTCCTCCTCCTTTGAGGTATGGTTCTCCAGAGGAAGAATCTGTCGACCCAGACTCCCCAGTTGAGGATTTGACCTTTGGGGAAACCATATCTAAGATGAAAGATCATTTCAAGTGGGAATCCTCTGAGATGACTGAGGTTCAAAAAAAATGTACTGCTACCTCATTTAGATGCATTCCCCAAGTCTGTCTGCTGTCCCTCCAGTCCTGCTTGCCTTCCTGGGTGCCTTCACCTCAGCATCCTTAAATCCAGACTCTCAGCCTCCTGACCCACGCAGACCTGACATACTGTACAAACTCCCTGACACTGCCAAGTACCTCCTAAAGTGCCCATCTGCAGACTCTGCCACTATCTCCATCTCTGCAGACAAGGCTTCTGAGCTTTTACCCACTACCACCATACTTCCTGCTGACAAAGACAGCAAGACTCAGAAGCAATGGAACTCACTCCCACCCACAATTACCTCCGTACCATCATGCACCCACTTCAAAACTTTACTAAAAGCTCACCTAAAAACATGCTGGCTATGCCCTTGCAACTCCCACTCTAATATCGTCCACCCACTACCTTTCTTTCCACTCCACTAACTACCTTGATTATAGCAAGCTCAGATGCTCATAAGCCTAGTACTTATTATACAGCAGGAACTTCTCATTGTAACATTTGTTAATGTTTATGTACTTCACAGATAAAGATTCTAGTTGTCTACTGATGTACTATGTTCTTCATCTGTAAATATGTTGTATGCAATTGCTATGTTAAATTGTTAATCGCTATGTAATCCAATGTAACTACTGTCTGTTCATTTTACTGTGGGGCTTTTCTCCCCGGGCCTCCGCTGAAAATGGACTTGCGTCCAGTCGGACACTCCCAGTCAACAAATTTAAATAAATAAATAAATAAGACCATGGAACGGCTGGGTGAGAAAATTTTCACCTCTACTACCTTGTCCTTTAGGGCCACAAATTACCAGACTCGTATTGCTAAATACGCCCTATTCCTCCTAGAAAAAGCCTCCAAGGAATTGGCTGATACACCAGACTGTGCTGCCAAAGCTTCACTGTCTTCTCTTCTGGCTGTCACCTCCCAGATTACCAAGCACTCCATAAAGTGCAGTTATGATGCTGCTGAAGCCTCAGCTTGGTCAGCAGCATCAGCTTCTACCTTAAGAAGGTATTCCTGGCTTCACCTACAGCCCCTTCCTGATGAATTTAGGGCAAAGCTTATTGATACACCACTGGACAATTCAGCCTTGTTTGGTGCAAAAATGTCTGATCTCTTTAAGTCAGTCAAGCAAAAAGGAAAAGAAGTGCAGGACTTAAAACACCTGCTTTTCTCCCATACCAAAATTTCAAAGAAACTACCCAGGTAAAACATTGTTCATAAGAAAGCACTCTCGCCCTGCAGCTCCTTCTAGAACTAGAAAACCTACCATGAAGCCTCCCCCTCCAGCTAGAGCTTCACCTTCCTCTAGCCACAGGCTGGCCTTTCAAGATAGGGCTAGTAGCATCTGCCTACCTTGCCCCCACCACCCCCTCCCTCTCTTCCTCTGTCAGTTCGCCTCTCTCACTGCCACCTTGTTTGGACTCTCATCACTTCAGACAAATGGGTCCTGTCTATCCTTCAAAACGGTTACTTCATGAGCTGGATAACCCCCCCAGAGTGAAAGGGCATCCCAAAGCCTCCAACACAACAGCTGCACCTCCTGCAGCCTGTGTTGCAAGCACTACAGGCCCAAGGCACCATTGAATCTGTGCCCCCAGACTCAAAAGGAAGAGGTTTCTATTCCAGGATTTTCCTGGTTCCCAGAAAAGATGGTCCATGGAGACAAATAATAGACCTCTCCCATCTCCACCTATTCCTGATGGTCCCAACCTTCAGGATGTTGACCTTGCCTGCTGTCTTCCCTCTCCTACTTCCAGAAGGGTTCATGGCCGCCGTAGATATGAAGGATGCTTATCTACACATTCCCATAAAGCCCACATTCTGGAAATACCTGAGGTTCTTAGTGGACCCTTCTCACTTTCATTTCACTGCCTTGCCCTTTTGGCTTTCCACTGCTCCCAGGGTTTTCACCAAATGTGTGACTCTAGTGATTGCTTACTGCAGGACAAAGGGAATCCAAGTATTCCCTTACCTGGACGACCTGCAAATCCAGGCAGGCAACAAGGAGTCCCTCCTGCTCCACACACCTTGTAGTGTCCCTCTTACAGTCCCTGGGTTTCCAGCTAAATTTCCCAAAAGCCCACCTGGAACTTACACAAGACATTTTCTTCCTGGGGTGCAGAATTTGCACAGACCTTATGAAAGCCTACCCCCCCCCCCCCCCAAGGATGCAGACCTTGACAAAACATCTACTTCTGGTCCTTCAGTCTACAAAACTGACAGCAAGGCAGTACCTCAGACTCCTGGGCTACATGGCAGCCGCTATCCCCATTTTACCATTAGCAAGACTGCATATGAGAAAGTTACAGTGCTATCTTCGGTCAGTCCGGACCCATCACTCCCATCCTCTGGAGTACAGGGTTCCCCTTCTCCCATGCCACAAAAAGGAAAGCCAGTGGTGGCTGGCACAAGTGACGCACAACCCAGGTCTCCCACTCCAACCACCTCTAGCCACACCGGTCATGCACACAGATGCCTCGGACTTGGGCTGGGAAGCAACTCTGGGCCATCGAAGGGTGCAGGGCCTGTGGCCAAAGCCTCACAAACTGGAGCACGTTAATGTTCAGGAGATGATGGCAATTCTTCTGGCTCTTCGGGCCTTCCTGCCTTACCTTCAGCAAGGCCCTTTGAAGATTTTCACAGACAACACCACAGTCATGTGGTTCCTCAACAAACAGGGAGGGACCAAGTCATACCTACTTTGCAGACTAAGCCCTTCTAGTATGAGAACTAGCCACCTCACAGGGAGTGAGTGCAGGCGGTCTACATCCCCTCTCGCTACAACTCCCAGGCAGACTACCTGAGCAGAGCCATCACAAACCACAAATGGATGCTTCACAGGGATGTCTTCCTGGATCTGGTCCACCGGTGGGGTACACCTCAAATAGACCTGTTTGCCTCCTTCATCAGCAGGCAACTTCCTGGCTTTTGCACCAGGATACTACATCCGCAGGCACTAGCAACAGATGCCTTCCCAATCTCCTGGAAGGGAAAGTATCTATGTAAATTCCCCCCCCTTCCCACTCATTCAGAAAGTCCTGCTGAAAATCCAGCAGGACAGACCAAAAATCTTTTTGGTGACTCCTTACTGGCCAAAACAGCAGTGGTTCCCCCTTCTTCTACAGTTGTCCAAGGACAATCACCACAAGTTACCCCCCCCAAATGGACCTTCTCACACAGCACAAGGGATCCCAAATATACCCACAGTGGCAGGCACTGTACCTCACCCTGTGGTTGATGGAATTCTTTTCCCTTTCAGACACCTTTACATCGAGGACGTGCTCAGTGTCCTTCAGGAGGCCGGGAAACCCAATACAAGAAAATCTTACCTTTCAAAGTGGAAAAGGGTGTTCTTTGTGCTGCACTGTTGCAGTCATCACGCTTGGGTTATCTGCCTGAAGGTAGCCCTCAGTTGGCCTGAATACCAGAGTCTTGGAATTTCTGCATCTGATGCTGTCGCCTCTTCCATGACATCAGGGGTATAAAGGATGCAGCCAACGCAATTACATCAGCTTTTCTTGCCATGCAGGAGCCCGAAGCAGAAGCAGTTCACAAGTGCCGGTCGGCCGCTACTTGAAATTTTCATTTTTTGAGTTTCAAACCTGAAGTCTTCTAAAGCTAAGTACCCCATTGAGGATCCTTTTTTCTTGCTCTAACCGATGTCAGAAAAAGTTAACAATTGTCTTGCCTGTGGAAAGCAAATGCCTCACAGAGATTTTCATTCTTACTGCGTCACTTGTTTAGGCCCAGACCACGACGTCCCTCACTGTCTGTTTTGTGCCTTGTTCAACTCCCAAACTATTTGTCGTCGGGCTATTTTTGTCTCTAAATTCTTTCACTATCGTTCTCCGTATTCCGAAATGGCTTCGATAAGCCACTTGACTACCGATCTTCTGAAAAAAATGCAAGGATAAAGACAGACCGCATAGGTCCAAAACTGCCGACAACGCTTCCTTTAAGCTCGTCGCCAGTCCGCCGGTACTCGGTGAGGTGCTTTCGCAGCCCCTGTTACCCGCTTCTACAGATTCGCAAGCCTCTACTGAGACCCATTTGAAGTCCGGTATGCCGCGAGATGCTTCTTCGACTATGGAACCTACAGATGTCTTTACCTTGGATGGGTCCAGAGCCGCTCTGCAGGCACCAGCTTCTGAGGGTGTATTCAGACCTTCCGATGTTCGTATTAAACAGACTACTTCGTTAATGACTAAAACTACCGAATTTCTCAGACCCAGAGTTCGCACTACGCCTAGGAAACAGACAACCAAAGTGAATTCTCAAGCTCCCATGTCACCGAAACAAGTGCATAGAATGGCTGAAGACCTTATTATTTTAATTAGGGGAAGCCAGCCTTCCCCCTCTGAAAGGCAAATAATTGACTTTCCTTCTGATTCTACATACCATGAGTCCGATGACTCTGACCCCTGTGATTACCAGGACAGACCCTTATCTACCTATGAGGGTTCAGATGCAGAGGATTCCATTCTGTCTGCCCCCCCCAGAGGACTTTTCTTTCGGTGAAACCTTGCATATACCCTAAGAGAGCATCTACGCTGTGAATGCCAGGACTACCCACAGTCCGAAAAGAGACTATGGGAATTTTTAGACTTACCTCTGCATAGGCCTCTAGCTATACCCCCTGTCCTGGATATTGTAGATGATGTCTTCATGGAATCCAGTCTTACCCCTGATGTTCTTCGTGTTTCACTGTTGCAGTCATTACATTTGGGTAATCTGCTGGCAGGCAGCCCTCAGTCGGCCTGAAAAACAAAGTCTTGGGTCCTGCTTTGGTTGCTGTCTCCTCTTCCATGACATCAGGTCGTCAGGGGTGTAAAACATGCAGCCGACGCCATTTTATTCAATCTTTCTTGCCGCGCGGTGCCAGAGGCAGAAGCAGTTCACAAGTGCCAGTCGGCAGACTCCTGAACTTTTCGTATTCGAGTTTCAGAACCGAAGTCTTCAAACTAAAGCCAAGTACCCCGTTGGGGAAACTTTTTCTTGCTCCCTACCAATGTCAGTAAAAGTTAATAATTGCATTACTTGTGGGAAGCAAATACCTCATAAAGATTTTCATTTGTACTGTATTCCTTGTCTAGGCCCAGATCACAACGTGCCTTGCTGTCGGTTTTGTGCTAAATTTAACCAACGCACTAATAAGCGTCGGTATATTTTTGCTTCAAAATATTTTGGTTCAAGATTTAATTATCCTGAAATATTGTCGGTTAGCAATCTGACTACCGGAGTTCACAAAAACCGCAAAGAAAAAGACAGAGACAGACCTTCAAGGTCCAAAACAGACGAAGCTTCTCCTAAGCCGTTCGCCGGTACTCAGTGAGGTGCTTTCGCAGCCCCTGATACCCGCTACCTTTGAGTCGCAGGCCTCTACCGAGACCCATTTGGAGTCCGGTATGCCACGAGATTCTCAGAGTATTGAACCCTCTGATGTCTCTCCCTTAGATGGGTCTGGGCCGCTGAGTAGGCACCGGCTTCTGAGGGTGTTTTCAGGCCTCAACATTTTTATATTAAACTGACGCCAGCAACAAAAACAAGGTCAAAAACAACTTCTGTGTCTAAAAAACCGACGCATGAGCCACGTGCTCAGGGCCCTATGCCTAAAAAACAGATTATTAAAAATGGCTGAGGATTTAATTACCTTGATCAGGGGTTCCCAACCACCCCCTGCTAAGAGGCCTAGGCAAGGCACTGATTATGAATCTTCAGATCAGGTTTCCATTTCTTCTGATCAGGAATTTTCTATTCCACCCTATGAGGATTCTGATGCAGAGGAATCCATGCCATCTGCATCTCCTCCTGAGGATTATTACTCTTTTGGAGAGACTTTGCATAGTTTAAGGGAACATTTTCACTGGGAGAGTCATGATTTCTCTGAATCAAAAAAGAGGCTTAGGGATTTCCTTCTTTTTCCTCAGCATAGGCCTTTGGCATTACCTCCTGTATTAGACATTGTTGATGATGTGTTCTCGGAATCAACCATGGCTCCTGATTCCCTGCCTCCGGCTCCTGGTAAGCCAGACAGATATTACAGGGTTCCTGACTCCCACAAATTTATTTTCAAAAATCCTGCTGCTGATGCTGAAACTATTTCTCAGGGTCCCAAGGGTGTAAAGGCCTCTACAGCCAAGAATCCTACCCCTTCTGATAGAGATTCCAGGGCGCTGGATAGATGGGGTGAGAAGGTTTATACGTCTGCAACCTTGGCAATCAGGGCTTTAAACTGCCAGTTTCATATGCCTAAATATCAACAGCATGTTATGGGCTTACTGAAACAGAAAATGATGTTGATTTCTGATTGTGAGGAAAGTAGAGTTACATGAATTATTGCATTCAGCAGAACAAGTTGGAAAGCATACTTTGCAATGTGGTTTTGATTCCTTGGAGGCCTCTTGTAAGGCCGCTGTTACTGGATCTGTGATAAGAAGGCATGCCTGGCTCAAGGAGCAAAATATGCTTGATCATGTTAAGGCTAAATTGTTGGATGCCCCTTTGCAGCATGATACTCTGGTAATAAGGCAGAAGATGTTTTAAAGAAAATGTAAGACAAAGCTAAATCTATGCAAACTGTAAAATATTTCTTGCAGGTGCAGCCACCCAGGTTCAGTAGACACTGGCCTACTAAAAATCGGTCCTTTCCTGTGTCCAACAGAGCCACTCAAGGCAAATCCAGGCGCTCAAAAGGCTCCAGATACCAATCACAGGGTTCTTACAGGTCAAAGCAAATGGGGTGCCTCCACCTCCAAAACTGGAGGAAACAAAGCACAACCCTACAGTGAGCAGTCTCAATGACTTTCCTCTTCCATCACCTAGCATTTACTTTTGGCAGCCCCCTTGGGGGGTAAAATAGCACTTCATCCTCAAAATTGGCAGTTAATTACCCAGGACAAGTGGGTATTAATCATAGTATCCCAGGGGTACAGATTTCATTTCCATACTTTGCCAATTCCAAACGGATGGCCGGATCTGCCACAAAACCAGTGGGCAGAGGGCCAGAAACAAGTCATGTCCCTCATGGATATGAGGGCTATTCAGCCGGTACCAGAAAAGGAAAAAGGACAAGGTTTTTATTCAAGACTTTTCCTGGTACCCAGAAAAGACAATTCATGGCGTCCAATACTGGACTTACTGATTTTTAACATGTTCCTGGACATTCCAAAATTCAAAATGCTGACTTTACAACAGCTACTGCCTATGCCAGGCAGGAATGCTTGGTTAGTGACTCTAGACTTAAAAGAGGCATACCTGCATATCCCAATAAGGGAATCATGCAGAAGATACCGCCGCTTCAAAGCAGGTTTTTGCATTACCAATTCTCTGCACTGCCCTTTGGCTTATCTACTGCGCCCAGGGTCTTTACAAAGTGCCTGGCACCAGTAATTGCATTCTGCAGACAAAGAAACATTCAAATGTATCCTTATCTGGATGACTGTCTCATTCAGAGGACAAGGACACTCTTCTTCATCATCTGGCATTTGTAAAAAGGCTTCTAGCATGCCTAGGGTACACCATAAACAAAAAGAAATCACAACTGGTACCCTCTCAAATAATTACATTCCTGGGTGCAAACTTGAATACAACTGCCTAGATGGCTTACCTCACGCCAGACAAACAAAGGCAACTGACAACGTGCTTCAAACAAATGGCAACAAAAAAACAGTTATCTGCAAGACAAATTCTGCAGGCTTTGGGGTTTATGGAATCCTGCATTCTACTAATTCCATTTGCGAGACTGCATATGAGGAAACTTCAGTGGTACCTAAAAGGTTTATGGAGTCAACATTGTCACAGTCTGAAACATTGATTCCTCTCATTCCCTGCCTACAACAAGAGTTTCTTTGGTGGGCAGACACATGTCACCAAAGCAAGGGACTGTCATTCACTCTACCCCCTGCCACCCAAACCCTAACTACAGACTCATCAGACTATGCTTGGGGGGCCCACCTGGCAGTGAGATGCATTCAGGGAAAATGGAGCCCAAACCAAATGCATCTGCATATCAACCAGTAAGAGATGCTAGCTGTTCAGAATGCTCTGACAGCCTTCAAGGACTTACTTCATCCAGGACAACTACTGATAAAGATGGACAACACCACAGTTATGTGGTACATAAACAAGCAGGGTCTACACATTCCTACCCCTTTGTAGACTAGCCATGGCCTTGACTTACCAAATACATCTTCAAGCTCAATTCCTGCCAGGAAAGCAAAGTACTCTGGCAGATGACCTAAGCAGAAATCTTATGGACCCGCACAAATAGAAACTGGATCCACAAATCTTCAGCATGTTAACACAGAAATGGGGGAGCCCAGACATAGATCTATTTACCTCTCCCCAAAATTATCAGTTGGACAAATTCTGCACAAAAACTCATCACAAAAAAGCATGGAAAGTGGATGCCCTATCCTTCAGCTGGAAAAATCTATCAGTCTATGCCTTTCCCCCTCTGCCTCTACTCTCCAAGGTCTTACTAAAAGTCAGACAGGAAAAACCAAAAATGATCCTAGTTGTTCCGGACTGGCTTCTCCAGCACTGGTACCCACTTCTAAGGAATATGTCTCAGCTTCCTCCATGTTACTTGCCTCGAATACCTCATCTACTGTCTCAGCAGAATTATCAAGTTCTGCACACTGCTCCAAACTCTGAATCTTGCAGCATGGCTGCTCAACTAATTATTCAAACAACACCTCTCAGTAAATATGTGATGGATGTCATTTTGGAAGCCAGAAGGCCTAGTACTAGAAAATCTTATGCTGATAAATGGAAGAAATTCTGTGCTTGGAATCAAGCACAAGGAACTGATACAGCAGAACCAAATAGTCATCAGATATTACAATACTTAACTGAGATGCTTGACAAAGGTCTATCTTTCTCATCAATCAAAATCCATGCCTCTGCCATTTCTACTCATTACAATACAGAGTCAGCAATTTTTTCTCATCCTTTACTAAAGCAGTATCTTAGAGGAGCCAAACATTTAAAGCCTCCTAGAAGATCACCATTACCTGCATGGGACCTCAATTATGTGTTGGAAAAGCTCACCCTGCCTCCATTTGAACCAGCTGCTACCACTGATCTAAAGTTCTTATCATGGAAAACAGCTCTGCTACTAGCAATTACTTCAGCAAGAAGAGTTTGAGCTACAGGCCCTCATGGCTGTAGAGCCTTTTATCATATTTTACCCAGACAGGGTGTCTCTGAGGACAAATCCTACTTTTATGCCTAAGGTGGTTTCCAGTGTGGTTCTTAACCAATCAGTTCATCTGCCAACTTTTTATCCAAATCCGCAGAATAAGGGGGAGGGAATTCTGCATTCCAAGCACAAGGAACAGACACAGCAAAGCCCAATATTCCTCAGATTTTACAAAATTTGACTGAGATGCTTGACAAGGGCCTATCTTTTTCTTCAATAAAAATCCATGTCTCTGCCGTGTCGGCTCATTACAACACAGAGCCCCCCTCTTATCTCATCCTCTGCTTAAACAGTATCTTAGAGGGGCCAAAAATTTAAGGCCTCCCAGAAGATCACCAACGCCTGCATGGGACCTCAATTTTGTGCTGGAAAAACTCACCCTGCCTCCTTTTGAACCAGCAGCTACTGCAGATATAAAATTTCTATCTTGGAAAACAGCTTTTCTCTTGGCAGTCACTTCAGCAAGAAGGGTTTCAGAACTACAGGCTCTCATGGTAATGGAGCCTTTTATTATATTTTACCCAAACAGGTTGTCCCTCAGGACCAATCTTTCTTTTATGCCTAAGGTGGTATCCAGTGTGGCTCTTAACCAGACCATTCACCTGCCAACATTTTACCCAAATCCGCAGAACAAGGGGGAGCGGATTCTGCATTTCTTGGATGTACACAGACAACTAAGATTCTACTTAAACAGGACCAAATCTCTATGAAAGTCTGAGCAACTACTAGTAGCATTTGCTGCAGGGTCAGAGGGGAAGGCTTTATCAAAAGCAGACTATTTCAAAGTGGATAAGCCACTGCATTTGTTTCTGCTACCTGCACCATGGTAAACCTGTGCCCAAGGGGATCAGATCACATTCTACCAGGGCTACCTCTACTTCAGCAGCTTTTCTCAGAGGAGTTCCAACCAAAGACATTCTAGAAGCTGCTACTTGGATCTCTGTTCCTACCTTCACAAAGCATTATCATTTGCCTTTCTTCTCTAAATCCAGGGCAGGCTTTGCCACTGCAGTTCTGCAGGGCCTTATAGCCGCTCCTAATGCTGTTTAGTTCCATCCTCCCATCCATAGCTTTGGGATTCTACCCAAATGTAATGACTGCAACAGTGAAACACGAAGAACATAGTACAGTTGTGTACACTTACCGTAAATGTAGATGTTCGAGTGTAATCACTGTTGCAGTCCGGGTTACCCACCCGCCATCCCCCTTTTTATACCTTTTCTTTCCTTCACTATGCACAAAAGCCTTTGTGGTGTATTTGCTTTTATATGAAGGTAAAGTTTGTTTCTAAAAGTGCATTTATATATTTTTACTGTGTGTGTGTGTGTGTGTGTGTGTGTGTGTGTGTGTGTGTGTGTGTGTGTGTGTGTGTGTGTGTATATATATATATATATATATTTGCTCCCCCATTTGGGGGGCACCTGACATCTGGGGCAAGAAAAACTGAATAAAATGTCGTCGGCTGCATGTTTTATACCCCTGACATCATGGAAGAGGAGACAGCAACTGACGCAGGACCCAAGACTTTGTTATTCAGGCCGACTGAGGGCAACCTGCCAGCAGATTACCCAAATGTAATGACTGCAGCAGTGAATACACTCGAGCATCTACATTTATGGTAAGTGTACACAACTGTACTGTATTTTACCACCAGCTCCTAGAAAGCCTGACGGGTACTACAAGAGTACCTGACTCTCACAAATTTCTCTTTAAAAATCCCACTGCGGATCCAGAGACCATTTCCCAGGGACCTAAAGGTATTAAGGCTACTACAGCCGAAAACCCCACCCCTTCGGACAGGGATTTGAGGGCTTTAAACAGATGGGATAAGAAGGTATATACCTCTGCAACTCTTGCCATCAGGACTTTAAATTGCCAGTTTCACATGTTGAAGTACCAGCAGCATATTATGGAACTAAGTAAACAAAATATGTTGATTCCTAATTGTGCAGAAAATAAAGACTTACAAGAGTTGATGCATTCTGCAAGCCAAGTTGGTAAACATACTTTGCAGTGTGGTTTTGATGCCTTAGAAGCATCTTGCAGGGCTGCTGTCACTGGGTCTGTTCTGAGAAGACATGTTTGGCTGAAGGAACAAATCTTGCCAGACCATGTCAAAGCAAAATTACTAGATGCTCCATTAAACCAATAATGTTTGTTTGGCTCAAAGGCAGAAGAAGTTCTTAAAAAGATGGAGGAAAAAGCTAAATCTCGCAAACTGTTAAAGATTTCTTACAGGTACAGCCACCTAGATTCAGTAGGCATTAGCCTTCAAAAAACTGGTCCTTTCCAGTCCCTCCCAGACCTTCTCAGTCCAAACCCAGGGGCAACAGACCACAAAGACTGTAGTCTTAGGGTATGCACAGATCTAAACAATGGAGTGCTCCCCCCTCAAAAACAGGGAGTGGTAAACCACCCCCTTATGGAAAAAGTTCACAATGACTTGTCCTTCATCCTTCCCAGCCATGCCCAAGTACTTGCACCCGTAGGAGGAAAACTCACCCTACATGCAAAAAACTGGGAGTATATTACCCAGGACCGATAGGTCTTAAACATTGTATCCCAGGGATACAGATTCTACTTCCACTCACTGCCAACCCCAAGCGGATTGCCAGATCTTCCTCCAAACCATTGGGCAGAGGCCCAAAAGCCAAGTACTTTCTCTTCTCAGTATCAGGGCTATTCAACCTGTTCCAACAGAGCAAAGGGGACAGGGTTTCTATTCCAGACTGTTCCTGGTGCCCAAAAAAGATAACTCTTGGTGTCCTATTCTGGATCTGTCACCTCTCAACACCTTCCTGGTGGTACCAAAATTCAAAATGCTTACACTCCAGCAGCTGCTTCCTATGCTAGCCAAGGACTCCTGGCTAGTCACCCTACACTTAAAAGAAGCTTATCTGCACATCCCCATAAGGGAATCTTGCAGGAAATATCTACATTTCAGGACAGGCTGTATGCACTATCAGTTCTCTGCACTTCCCTTTGGCTTATCTACTGCACCCAGGGTATTCACAAAATGCTTGGCTTCAGCCATTTCATACTGCAGGCAGAGAAATATTCAAATTTACCCATAATTGGACGATTGCCTGATTCAGGCAGACAGTCAGGAATTGCTACTTCAGCACCTGACGTTTGTAGAGAGACTCCTAACTTCTCTGGGATATACCATCATTGAAAATGAATCACATCTGGTACCCAGCCAAAAGATTGTATTCCTGCGAGCAAGCTTGAACACAACTTCCCAGATGGCATTCTTCACTCAAGAAAAGCAGGTTTATTTGACAAATGACTTCAAACTACTGGCCACCCAAACCCAGCTGTCTGCAAGAAAAATACTGCAAGCCCTAGGGTTCATGGCCTCATACATTCTACTAATTCCATATGCAAGACTGCATATGAGGAAACTTCAGTGGTACTTAACTCATTCACTCCAGAGCAGCTCAGGAAAAGCTGCCTGCTGAATTCCACCATAGGAACAACAGAGCAGCCTGAGCTCATTTTCAAAAAATCCATTTGTAATATGATACAGAAAACAAATGTTCATAACTCTTTAACTATAAGAGCTGCACTAAAAATGTAAACGCGAAAGTTGTTCAGCAGACACTGACCTTTCCAACAGTGTAAATGTTGATAGTGCATATCAAAGTCATAATGAAATATTTGGCAAGGAATGCTGATATTGTGCAATTTTTAATTTTTGGAAAAGCAAAGCACAATATCTTGGTCTATGTACCATGCAGACCCATACAATTTGAATTTAATTTGTTAGTATGAATGTCAGCTTTAAAATGATACTTTAACCATAACTGTGTGACACTCCTTTCATGAGATATTCACAGAAATATGATTAGTATATTATTTCTCATAATTGATAAATAAACAAAGCATAATATCTCATCACCTGTAACAGACAGAGCCTACATATTAGTGTAGAAGTTGTGCATCTGAATGTCAGCTTCAAAATGACGCATCATTTTTGTGATTACCATGCTCCCTCGCAAAGATATGGGCATAATAATGAGAAGTATTGTAAATGTATAATTTTCATATTTGTACAAGAGTAAACAAACTGTGATATCTGTACGTGTGTACAGTGCCTAGACACAGTTCTTTTACCATGATGTAAGGAGTAACACTGTCTTCAAAATGTTGCATTATTTCACACAATGTGGTGCTCCCTTGTAAAGTTATTTACCAAAATATGAAAAAAATCATAATTTCCATAACCTAAGTCGGAAACAAACTTTGATATCTGCGTATGAGTACAACATACAGGTACCATTCTTTTACCATGTTAGAACTATAAATAATCTTTTCAAAATGAGGTATTACTTAGCACATTCAGATGCTTCCTTGCCAAGTTATTTACCAAAATATGAAAAAAAAATCATAATTTTCATAACCTAAGTCCAAAACAAACTTTGATATCTGCACATGTGTCAAACATACAGGCACAATTATTTTACCATGTTAGAACCAGCAATACTGTTTTCAAAATGAGATATTACTTGGCACATTCAGATGCTCCCTTGCAAAGTTATTTACCAAAATATGAAAAAAATAATAATTTCCATAACCATAAGTCTCAGACAAACTTTGATATCTGCACATGTGTCAAACATACTGGCACAATTATTTTACCATATTAGAACCAGCAATACTGTCTTCAAAATGAGATATTACTTGGCACATTCAGATGCTCCCTTGCAAAGTTATTTACCAAAATATGAAAAAAAACATAATTTCCATAACCATAAGTCTCAAACAAACTTTGATATCTGCACATGTGTCCAACATACAGGCACAATTCTTTTGCCATGTTGGAACCAGCAATACTGTCTTCAAAATGAGATATTACTTGGCACATTCAGATGCTCCCTTGCAAAGTTATTTACCAAAATATGAAAAAAAAATAATAATTTCCATAACCATAAGTCTCAAACAAACTTTGATATCTGCACATGTGTCAAACATACTGGCACAATTCTTTTACCAGATTAGAACCAGCAATACTGTCTTCAAAATGAGGTATTACTTAGCACATTCAGATGCTCCCTTGTAAAGTTAATTTACCAAAATATGAACAAAAAAAATCATAATTTTCATAACCCATGTCCGAAACAAACTTTGATATCTGCATATGAGTACAACATACAGGCACCATTCTTTTCCCATGTTAGAACTATCAATACTGTTTTCAAAATGAGGTATTACTTAACACATTCAGATGCTCTCTTGCAAAGTTATTTACCAAAAATATGAAAAAAAAATAATTTCCATAACCTAAGTCCGAAACAAACATAGATATCTGCACATGTGTACAACATACAGGCCCAATTCGTTTATATGTTGGAACTATCAATATTATACATATACACATACAATACATATTCGATTGTACATGCTAGCACTCTCCTGAAACAGTTCTTTCTCAGCATCTTCACCAGCTTCTTACCACAGTTATTTGCCAAACTCATAAAAATATATTTTACACAACACATTTCATAATAGAGTTGTACTTACCATACTGGTCCCTACTTGGTCATGGGTGTTTTCCATTCTTCTCACAAGCTGCATATTTCCAATCCTGCATAGCTTTCCTCACACCATTGTGGATGTCAGTCAATAACAAGGCAATGCCTTCCTCAGTTAGGTGAACGCCATCCCTTCTGAACAGGTGAACATCTTTTGTGGTGATGCTGTCAGGACAGATTGTAGATCCACCGACCACACAAAATGACAACGTGGCCACCACGACTGCAGGTGTTCAAAATTGCTCTGATTTGAAACCGCAGCCTTCCCAGTGGTTGACTGATGACATCATTCCTTCCAATGTGCAGCAACAAGGATGTTGGGCTCAGGGTAGATGGAACACTTCTCTTCCAACAACTTCAGTGCTCTGCTCCAATGCATACCTCTTCTTGCAGTCCAGTATACCTTCAGACTGGATGTGGAGAAACTCATGTTGTACTGGTTTTCAGTTATGGAGGCATGGCTGGCAGCCCAGTGAATGTAGGAATGGCCACATACCCACACTCTCACTTGTCGTTCTCCTGCTCGTGAAGCCATGTCAGTGTCAGAATGTGGACAAACCTGTACAGCAAAGAAAATGCAAACAGTTTACTACTGATGTTTGACAGATCTATTGGAAAAGTACATATATATGTATATCATAATGCATTACCTGGTTAGACCATCCGAATCTTCATTCCTATCCACAGGGGCATTATTCTTTTCATAAGGTATATAAGTGGTGATGACGCTGCGGAGGTACATACCTACCACCCGTGAAAACACCAAATTACACACAACGACTGACAAGGGGGCACAGAAAGGGCACATGTAAAGATAAAAAACAGAGTAAGGACTGCAACTCCACTAATATGCCTAGGACAGGCACGGGACTTCAGGCCGTGCCTGAAGTGTCCCATACCTGTGCTGGCTACCCACTCAGACTGCTGGTAGCAGCAATGACTCCTGATTGCATGCAGTGCCAGCACTCTGCCTTACCTCTACCTTTTCCATGTACATGTGTCCTTTCGGCAATGGTCATAAGGACTCAAAGGGGGGAGCTAATGTAAAGGGTCTTACCCTGACCTACATACATTTACTACACCTGAAGGGAGGGAAACTAAGTGGAGAGCTCAACCAAGACAACATGTGAAAAGACTAATTCTGCCCCAGGCTTTGTCTTTTTGCATGTGGCCTTTTCCGGGGGGAAACACTGCATCACAGTGGCAGCCCTGAGGCCATTTCTACCTAGGACAGCAGCACAATGGGGCTGAACTGAAGAGTCTCCAAGTTCCCAACTGCAGTCCAGGTCGATCACAAGATCCATGGATGGCTGGGTATGCCCCCCATGATGCACCCACCAACACAAGAGAAGTTGGCATAAATCTCTGAAGAGGAACCTTCCTGACCATACTGATATTCATGTGTATGTGTATATGTGCAAGTACATTATGTACATACATATATATCGATATGCACAGATATATATATATATATATATATATGTATATATATATATATATATATATATATATATATATATATATATATATATATATATAAAACATCAGAGGTTTTGGAGGATAGCTAGTTGATGAAGAATGGAGGGGGTGGCTTGCAATGACTACAAATAGAGAAAAAACACAATCTGGCTTGTGCATTCATCAAAGTGATAACGACTTCTACTAAAAGTGATAACTCACTGCTGTATTGTAACTGCACTTATTGCTAATGTGATAATGACATTCCTTTCAGTACTGAAAAGTTATGCATGCTCAGACAAAGGTGATAATTGCTGCACATAATCTGTTGACTAGGCATTCATTATATTACCTTGTGCAGCTGTTGTGTAACACAGACTCATTATCAGTAAGGAGAACACCTGAGTAATTCAGTAAAATAGTATAACACTTACATATTACTGAGCCCTTCCTCCCACGTAAATACCACATGACTGACAAAGCCAGGAAAAATGCACAAAAAAGATGGTAGCTCCATGCTGGCAGTTGTCAACAAGTGATAACTTTTATCTCACTCATGCAACTACTAATCATAAATAGAATAATACAAGCAGAAGTGATTTCTTGTCTGCTTATTTTACATTATTTAATTAGTCAGTGGTGTGTATGATGTCTTATATGCTGGCATATTACACTATAATTACATTTCTGTGCTGTATTCTAAGTAATGTAACCATATTTAATTTTCAGACTTAATTTCTATGTTTCCCCACTAACCCCTCCAGTTGTTTGCATTGTGTATGCACAAGCACCAAAATGGCACAATCAACTATTTTGCTCAGTGGTCACATCAGCAGTCAGACCATGTACTTCCCTGATACACAATTAATTATTTCCCCAAGCAACATCCTCATTAGTATGTCCAGGTATACATGCATCTAAATAACATGTTTTACCAAACAAGCCTTCAGTAACATTTCCTAGTATGTACTACCACCAGCATGAACACTTCACCCAAGCAACCCTTCAGTAGAATGTTGAGGAATGCACAATCACCAAACCTAAACGCTTACCCAAACAAAACGCATGTAACATTTTTTAGTATGTACAGCCACCAAAATGAAGAATTCACCCAAGTGAGCCCTTCAATATAATATATGCACAGGCACCAGAATGAAAGATTTTCCCTAAACAACCATTCAGTAAAATTTCCTCCTATGTACAAGCACCAACAGGAAAATCAACCAAAATATAATTTCTCTTGGATGGTTGAAGGGTATGTGCAGTCATCAGTAAAATTATAAAAAATGGACGTAGGACATGTACCATTCCTTTCTTCAAAATTTTAAGTCACCCCAATTCATATCTCATTTATGACAGATTTGCTGTAGTAATCACCACTAGTGCAAAAAGAACATTTGGTGGGGTTGCTGCCTGTCACCTGACTCACAAGATGTTCCCATTCTCAACAGCAACATGGATTTCTCACTCTGCTTAGACGTTTCTAAAAATTGTTGAACACTAAGACATGTTACCTAGTCTAGATAGCTTGTCTTCTGATAGAAGACATAATTTACCAGTGATTCAGTACAACACAGCCAGCTCCCAGGATGACAAAATGGCCAGATGGATTAGCCAACCATGCAACATCTTTTCTGTGACACTAAAATGTTGATGTATGCACAAGCACCAACATGAAGCATTTCCCTGAACTACCCTTCAGCAATAGCTCCTAGTGTCTGCAATCACCAACATGAAGCATTCACACAAGCGACCCCACGTTTCATAAGCAATACAATGCATCTATGAGAAACACCATCTTGGTCACCTGTCCAGAGGTTAAAAAAAAAAAGACAAAAAATAAATAATAAATAAAAACATACACAGAATTTGCCAGGCCAAATAAACGAGGCAAAGAAATCTCAACATTCTGCGAAAATATGTGCAGCTGAGATGCCTCCAGCTCTCACGCACAGCAAATGCTTCTCATAAAGCAAGAAGGATTTGATGTCAGTATCGCATCCAACTGACAACATCCGCTGGATAATGAAGAAAAACAAGAGTGCAAGAAAATATAATAAATATATATATAAAACATTGGACTGTGTCAACTAAAAAGAGCTGTGGGTAGTCTCTTAGAAGCCAGGTCACAATATATGCCTTGAATCTGTACCCCAAATAATTTATATTTATATGCTGAACATATCATCAGAAGTAATAGGTTGGATGAATTGGAAGTTGGACAGAAAATATCAACAAAACCAGATATGCTATGCAGATACTCTCCAGCAAAGACAGGAATAGCTGGTCAAGAGGAAGTCAACACTCACACCACACCACATGGAACACATAGCCCTCCAGAACATACACCAGCACTGCTGTGTAAATTCCACCATAAAGATAGACAACATATACAAAACACAGTACATGCTGATAAATTTCTTATAAACAGTTATGTCAAAAAGGATCATTATACATTATTATGTTCTGTAACAATTTGTGATCCTTTTTTTAATGTGTCTCTTGTGCCACCATGCTGTTCTTGCATTACATTATTCCTTCATCTCCATAAAAATAATGGAATTTTTTGTGTGTCTGTGTTGTGGAATGAATGATAACACTGAGTACAAGCAAACAAATGCAAGTGCGATGTTTCACCAACTACCTACTATAGTCATCAGCACAACAAAATAAATTCTCAACAATGACACATCACTGTCTTATGCAAAGCTCTGCATTTATAAACTACTTTGCTAACCAAAAAATTGAGCTGGCCCATGGACTCTTTCAGCAATATTCTAAGCAACAAAAATTAAGGTAAATGTTAGACAACTACATGTACATGTAGCCAATCAAGCAACATGTTTTTGGAAGGTGGGAGGAAACCAAACATCCTGGAGGAAAAAAAAAACTGAATATATATTGGTGAACATAAAAAGTTCATAGGCTCAGTGAGTGGAGGTGAGCATAGACCCTGGAGCCTAAAGCAAACATTTTACAACTGAGTCACCATATCCGGAAAGAGTTCTGTTACCAAGTGGCATAAGACAAGTTTTAGGACTTGAGAAAAACTGGCATAAATATCAGCCTCAATGCCCTACAGTTAGCAATATGCTTATAGCTGCTTGACTGAAGTAAGAAAACAATACAGGATCAAGACATATAAAAAAAACTACAAAATAAATGATACTCCCTTGTTATAAACAGTTTCTACAGCTTTGTCATCAAATCATACTCTGAAGTGTAAGTGGTTTAAATACAGAGGGAAAGAAAACTGACAGCTTAGAATTACCCCTTCAATTACAGTAATTTCAGAGTTTATAGCAAGAAGAGCGGGACAATGACATCCCTAGTTGACACAACCCCTTTGTTTATATACAGTGCAATACGGTTTTCTTACAACAGGCACATGTTAGTCAAATGAATGAATGAACTAAAAATTAAATACAAATATAATATATGATTATAGGACAAAGATGAAAAAAAAAATTACACCCAATGTTTTTATCCAACTCCTACTCTTTAATTACAGCATAAACCTATCTGGAAATATAGCATACAGGATTAAAAGGTTAGAGCTGCTAACAGTCAAATGGGCCTAATGGATTTATTTACCTAACCTAAAATAAAAACACAGTTCTGCCTACTCTAACAACAAATACACGGGACCTTGCCAGGTTATGTGATAAGCAGATCCACAGTCTAGAAATATGTGAAGTTTCTCATTTAAAATTATCTACATACGCAAAAAAAAAAAAAACATACCATCAGCAAGTAAGCTGCTCGTCTTTAACCTATTTATTGCACCTGATCTATACATATATATATTACAGTATGGTTGTTACCTGTTCTGCTTATTGATGTATGCCTGTTAATGCTACATCAATGTTGGGCTACGCAGTTGTAGTTGGTGTAACTTTTGTTACTGTGATTATCTGTTGAGCTTGTCTCCTGTGGGCTCTGCTGAAAAGTGACACTTAGCACAACCACATTATCTTAGTCAACATCATTACCGGACCGGTAGAAAACAATCATTAGCGGACCGGAGTTCCACTGTGGCAACCCCTAAATGGGAAAAGCTGAAAGACACAACAACATCCCTCAGGAAACGTCTGCTAACACAAACCCTTTTACTCCTCTAACTTTTTAGGTTTATAAGAGCAATATTTAATATTTACAAATTAACTGCTATTGGAACATCTGTTCAACCATCCTTCTAAAAAAATATATATCAGTACCCATTAGACTATTCTAAATACTCGGTGAAGTCTCATCCTAATCTACTCAACCCAGCAGTGCACTGTTCCGGAGTACATACACACTTGCTATAATGAGGTAACTGCTATTGGAACGTCTGTTCAACCCTCCTTCAAAAAAATAAAATCAGTACGATCCATAACCACTCACAAACACTATTATAAATTACAAAAAACACATTCATCACAAAACAGCAGCAGTTACTTAAAAAAAAAACAAAGAAAAGCAATCGCAACAGTCTACAGCAATCCTGTTAACGGTATTTGTTCCTTCAGCAAACGCAACATATCATTTCTGCTCTTTAGCGGGAGGGTTTTTTTGTATATAGAAAGATGGGATGAAGAGAAGGATTGTAGGTCCAACGGCTTCTATTCTTGCTGAAATACTATTTGAAAACTTGTGCTGCTGTTTATTTTTTATTTTATTAAATTGCAGTTTATACTGGAATCTGAGCCAATGGAGTTTTTACTGAGAAAACTGGCTTAGATTTTGCATGTTGAGCTAATTATCTTCTAGATTTCTACGGAGGTAAACAGCATATTAGTCAGGAGATGGGGACTTTTTTGTGGTTTCTAAGGAGCCCGAGAAGTGTTGGATATAGAAGTAATAAGAAAAGCCTTAGAAACATCACATTTCAGAAGCGGCTGAAATGAGCAAGGGGTGGGGATCTTACTGGAATTGATGCTTCAGGCGTCACATAAAAATATGTGAACTTTCCAAATTATTGGTGGGGGGGGGGGGGGAGTGTCGACAGTGACAACTAAGTAACCAAAACACTCACTCAATTTGCGCACTCTGTCTTCCATCAAGCGACTGCTGCACTCAACTTCGTATTTATGCTGAAATTGTAGTACCGTTCCCATTACCTTTGCACAAACTAGATTTAGCTGTTTGTAGGAATTGAATCCTACAAAAAATCAATTTTAGTTGCAACTGTCTACAGCAATCCTGTTAACGGCATTTGTTTCTTCGGTAAACGCAACATATTTGTGCTCTTTAGTGGGAGGGTTTTTTTGTAGATAGCCTTAGAAACATCACATTTCAGAACTGGCTGAAATAAGTAAAGGGTGGGGGTCTTACTGGAGATCACGCCTCAGGCGTCACTTAAAAATACAATGGTCAATAGAAAGTCGTTGAGTTATATGAAATGGCTGGATAAACAATATGTTATAAGTAGTGGACTGGTGATGCATTAGTTATAGAGAGTTTAGTAGTTTAAAACAAAAGAAAATTAGGATGGGGGTGGAGCAAGTGGTGGCTTGGATTGCAAGAATCCAATTGGCTGCCACCACTTGCTCTATCAAGAACCTTTTACACGGAATTTGTAGCAAAAGTTTAATGTGAACTTAATGTAAAAACACACAGAATCGTAACTATATAATGTAATTTACATGTTTAGTTACGATTTCAGTGCGTTTTACATTAAGCTCAACTACAAATCTTCACTACAGTTTCTCGCGCTTCAGGAAGTACTCTGGGTTAACAGCTTGAAATTAGTATCTTCTCATGGCGCGCTCGGTGTTAAGCACAGAGGCGCCATGAGAAGGTACTCGGGGTTAATGAGTTAAAAAGTCTCTGGTGTCAACATTCTCAGGACCTGGGAACAGTGAATCCTATCATTCCTTGCTTAAGGACAAAGTTCCTTTGGTGGGCAGAGGCTTGCAACCACAACAAGGGACTCCCTTTCACTCAACCCCCCGCCGCCCAAACCTTCACAGCAGATGCATCAGACTGTGCGTGGGGGGCTCACATGGCAGGCAGATCCATTCAAGTCAAATGGAGCCCAGGACAAATTCACCCACATATCAATCAAAAAGAAATGTTAGCTGTACAGAATGCACTGACAGCCTTCAAATACCTTATCCTGCCAGGACAACTCTTGATAAAGACAAACAACACCACAGTTATGTGGTACACAAACAAGCAGGGGGGGGGGGACTCATTCCTACCCACTCTGCAGATTAGCCATGGCTCTGTGGACCACAGCCTTGAGCAATCGAGTGCACCTGCAAGCTCAATTCCTGCCAGGCAAACAAAATTCACTGGCAGCCAACTTAAGCAGAAATCTAATGGACCCACACGAGTGGAAACTGGAACCCAACTCATTCAAACTTCTAATACACAGGTGGGGGACACCAGAGGTGGACCTCTTTGCTTCCCCCCAAAACCATCAACTGAGCAAATTATGCACTGGAAATCCCCACAGCCAGGCATGGAAAGTGGATGCCCTATCCTTTACATGGAAAACCTCTCAATCTATGCCTTTCCCCCTCTGCCCCTCCTTTCAAAAGTACTACTCAAGATCAAACAGGACAGGCCAAGGACATTCCTTATTGCACCAGACTGGCCACACCAGCACTGGTACCCACTCTTACGCAGTCTGACAGCAGTGCCACCCTGGCACCTACATCAGACACCCGTCCCTGCTGTCCCAGCAGGAGGGACAGATTTTGCATCCTCAGCTGCAGACCCTGAACCTGGCAGCCTGGCTTATTACCTGAATACATCACCAGCAACCCTCAGAAAACAGGTGCTAGATGTTATCCTTGAGGCCAGGAGGCCTAGTATTAGGAAATCCTATTCAGAAAAGTGGAAAAGATACTGTTCTTGGAGCCAATCTCAAGGAAAGGACACAGCCGTGCCCACCTTACCTCAAATCATACATTGTCTAGCAGAGCTGCTCCACAAAGGCCTATCCTTCTCATCAGTTAAGATTCATGTCTCTGCCATCACAGCTCATTACAATACTGAGCCACCCTTCTTCTCTCACCCTCTTATCAAAAAGTTCCCGAGAGGAGCTTACAATTTAAGACCCCCAAGGAGAGCTCCCACTCCTGCCTGGGACCTTAACTTTGTACAAGAGAAGCTCATGCTCCCCCCTTTTGAGCCTGCTGCTACAGCAGAGTTAAAATTCCTCTCTTGGAAAACAGCCTGTCTGAGTTACAGGCCCTTATGGCTGTGGAACCCTTCATTATCTTCCATGTGGACATGGTTTTCCTCAGGACTAACCCATCATTTATGCCCAAGGTGGTATCCAGTGTGGCTTTAAACCAATCCATCCATTTACTAATCTTTTTTCCTAATCCTCAGAATAAAGGGGAAAGGATCCTGCACTCCTTGGACGTGCACAGACAGCTCAGGTTCTAACTTGACAGGACTAAACCTTTCAGAAAATCTGACCAGCTGCTAGTCAGCTTTGCTACAGGGGCAGAAGGCAAGGCCATTTCAAAGCAAACCATTTCTAAATGGTTAGCACACTGCATCCGTTTCTGCTACAAACACCATGGAAAACCTACCCCACAGGGGATCAGACCTCATTCCACTAGGGCTACTTCAATTTCTACAGCATTTCTCAAGGGAGTCCCTACCAGGGACATCCTGGAAGCTGCAACCTGGAGTTCTGTGCACACCTTCACCAAGCATTGCCACTTACCTATCTTTTCTAAATCCAGAGCTGGATTTGCCACAGCAGTCTTACAAGGCCTACTAGCCAGCCCTAATACTTCCTGATTTTCTCCACCCTTCCTCAGCTTTGGGAATCAAACAGAGTGTGATTACTGCAACAGTAAAACATGAAGAACATAGTACATTTGTGTACACTTACCATAAATGTAGATGTTCGAGTGTATTCACTGTTGCACTCCTGGTTACCCTCCCTCCAGCCCCCCTGTCTTTTCTATACTTTCTACCTGTCCTCTTTTTTGGCCATATCTTATGGAAATGGTATTTACTTTTTACTGGAGGTGTTCCACACCATGTGATTGCTTCCTATTTTGGGAGCTCCTGACATCTGGGGAAAGAAAACCTGATGTAATGGCGTCGGCTGCATGTTTTATACCCCTGACGACCTGACGTCATGGAAGAGGCGACAGCATCTGATGCAGAAATCCCAAGACTCTGGTATTCGGGCCAACTGAAGACTACCTGCAGGCAGATAACCCAAGTGTGATGACTGCAACAGTGAATACCCTGGAACATCTACATTTATGATAAGTGTACATAACTGTACTTTCTCTATATGGTGTCATAAAAGACAGTTGGATCCTCTTGCAAGCGAGACCCCTCTAGTCCTGTCTTACCTGTGTGAGCTACTGCAGACTCGTTTGACTTATTCTTCCATTAAAGCTCACTTGTCTCAGCATGCCTCTCTTTGGATCCCCCTCTAGCATCCAGACTCTCAGCTAAGCTTTTCCTCAAAGGGATACTTCACCTCAAACACCCTAGGAAACCATCTCCACCTCCATGGGCTCTTAACTATGTTTTGGAAAAGCTCACACCTCCTCCATTTGAACCAGTAGACAGAGCCTCCCTAAAACATTGTGTTACTGGTAGCACTGACCTCATCCAGAAGAGTATCAGAGCTACAAGCCCTCATGGCTATTCTTCCCTTCCTAGTTTTCCACAATGACAAAGTTGCTCTTAGAATTAACCCCTCCTTCATGCCAAAGGTGGTGAATGATCTGTCTCTCAATCAGGCCATCCACCTACCTACCTTCTTCCCTAACACACAAGGGGACAGTGAGAGAGTACTTCACTCCCTAGGTGTTCACAGACAACTCATGTTTTATCTGCATAAAACCAGGTCCATCAGACAGTCTGACCAACTTTTCATCTCCTTTCACCCCAGGGCCCTGGGGAAGGTAGTGACTACACAGACCATAGATAGAAGTTGATGAGATAAAAACAGTGATGTATAATCATTCTTCAGGAAAGTCTTCAGGAACAGTTGTAGTCCTGTGGAAGCTTGGAAATTAGGAGGGAAGAAATTCATCAAGTTTTGGAAGATTTTGTTTGATAGCAGTTTAAAAGGAGAAGCACCAGCATCTTGGATGAAGGCTGCGGTGGTTGTTCATAGGTTCATAGGTGTGTACTAGGGTAATGGCCCTGTAGCCTTTATAAGCCTAGACCATAGGATTACCCTGGCATTGTGCCCACCCGACCTTAGTTCTCAGTGCCTCTGTCGAGTAAAGCCACTGGAATGATCCTTTGGCTGAATTTTCCATTTCCCATCCACTCATCAAGATTTCTCTTGAAGAGGCCCAGTGAGGTGCTCTGTTTGACATGTATGGGAAGTCTGTTCCATAGCATGGGCAGTCTCTGGGTAATGAGCCTGTCCCTCCAGCATGTTCTGTTGATTGTGGTAATGAGGTTGAGGTCACTGGACCTTGTGGTGCAGAGGGATTGGGATTTCTTTAGATGTAGCATTTCTAACAGAGCTGGGTCAGACATGGCTTTGTAATTCAAGCAGAGATCGCCTCTAAGTAGGCGATGTGAGACAGAGAATAGTTGGAGTTTTTGAGTCTGTCCATATAGGACAAATGTTTAAGGCTAAGGATCCTCTTTGTGAGGTACTTTTGCGGCCTCTCTAGTTGTTGCAGGTGTTTAGTGAGGTACATGCCATTTGGGGCATTGTACTCAATCATTGGCCTAATGAGGGAAGAATAGAGGGAGACAATGACCTCTTTCTTCCTGGATGCAAAACCCTTAGTAATGAGATGTGCCACATAGAAGGACTTTCTGACCACAGTGGCAGTGTGGTGGTCAAAGGAGAGGTTGCTGTCAACCTGTGTTCCCAGATCTCTTGTAACGCCTTCTGTGTTCAGTGGACTATCATCAATGTGGTAATTCATGGGAATTGTGTTTTTCCAAAGGGGATGACAAATTTTTTATGGCATTGAGCTTAAGGTCATGGTTTTGACACCAGTTGTTGGTCTCTGCGGCCTTTCTGTAGGAAGTCAACATCACTTGATGAGTTAATAGTAGCTCCCAACTTGCAATCGTCTGCGAACTTTGTCAGCCAGAGTCCCTTCGTGTTGGGCTGGACTTGAGAGAAGTAGATACCAAACGGGAGAGGATCCATGACCGAACCCTGTGTGACTCCACTTGTGACTGGTCGTCAGTCTGACTTGGAGTCGGCTACTTTCACACTGTTGGTTCCATCTGTGAGCCAGTTTGCAATCCACCTAGTGATATAGGGGTTGATGTCTAGCTTAGTGAGTTTTTCTATGATTCCTTAGTGGGGAATGGTATCAAAGGCCTTGGCCAGATCAAGGTATGCTGTATGAACCATCTTGCCTTCATCTACAGCTCTGGTGACGGACTCAAAGAAGTCAACCAAGTTGAGCAGGCATGATCTACCCTTCACAAAACCAAACTGTGTGGGATCCAGAGTTTGGAGATTCCCTGTATCCTTGTTTATTAGGTCCATGGCGATGCGTTTCCATAGCTTTGCATATCAGACTCGTCAGGCTAATGGGGCGATAGTTCCCAGGGTCTGTAGTCGCTCCTCCTTTGTGGAGAGGGGTGACTGTAGCAGTGCGCCATTCGGTAGGGACAAAGCCTGAGGTGAGGCTGTGATTGAACAGGGCACACTAGTGAGGTGCCAGTTCACTCTGTAGTTCATGTAGAACACAGCCAGGGATATTGTCATGTCCCATAGAAGCTGTATTGCTGGCCGTGGATAGTGCTATTTAACCTGTGCAGCAGTAATACTGGTTGCCTGGCAATCTACTGGTATTGTGACTGGTCCCTTGGGGGGGGGTAAAGTTGGCACTGAATCTGTCAGCCAGTTATATTGGCAATGCCTGTTGGCTCGGTATAGGAGGTAGCATTGTGCAGTAGCTCAGAGCAAATCTGGGTATTGCCATGGAGATTCTTTATGTAACTATAGAAGACCTTGTGGTTGTCTTTACTGTCTGCTGCAATTCTGTCTTGATAGCTAGCTTTAGAGGATTTGATGAGGGATCTCAACTTTTTGTTGAGGCTGATAAGGGAGTTTTTCCAGTCTTTTGGCTTCACCTTATTCCGCATCAGTTTCCTCCTCCTGTTGTAGATTTTATTTATGGCAGAGGACCACCAGATTGGCTTCCTTTTTTTGGAGGAGAGTGTCTTGGTTCTGTTGGGTATGGCGAGATCCATGCATTTGTGTACGTGTTCGTACAGTGCATTGGTGTATGATTCTGCTGTCATGCAACTGATCTCCATTTGCATGGGTGCCATGAAGTTAGCCACTTCTGTTTTTAGGATCCCGAAGTTAGCTTTGGAGAAGGTTTTCATGGTGGTTACCTTTGCGCAGGGTGGTTGGAGGGATGTGGATTTCCAAGGTGATTAGTTTGTGGTCGGATATAACCAGGGAAGAGTTGACTATTGGTGTAGAGCAACAGTCGCCCATGTTAGTAATGACCAAGTCAAGGATTTTGCTACCTCTAGTGGGGGTAAGAACGAGCTGGTCCAGGATATTGGAATTAATGAATTCCAGGAAACGTTGGGCAAGTACATGGTACATGATTAGTTCTCCCAGTTAATGGAGGGGTAATTGAAGTCACCCAATATGAGTGTGTTAGGTTGGACCCTAATATTCTCCAGGGTGCTTAGGAATGTGGAATGTGAGTCTTGGGACATGGTTGGGGACCTATAGCAGGCTATGACCTGAATCGCTGTCTTACCAAATGTTAGCTGCACCTGAAGTATCTCTTAAGGGGTTTGGTTGAGTGGCACACTGTTTAGGAGAGTTATTTGTCTTGTGATTCATGTGTTGTGGTGGTCGAGTGCGTTTCTGCCTTGGAAGTCTCTGCTGTTTGAGTAGATGTTTATTGAGAGCCACTACGAATGTGGGTGTGCGGTTTGTGTTTTTATGTGAAGGCAGTGCTGGTGTGTGTTCTGGAGGGCTGTATGTTCCTTATGGTGTAAGTGTTGACCTTCTCCTTTTGACCAGCAATTCCGGTCTTGGCTGGAGAGTGCATAGCTTCCAATTTGGATATATAAGTGCATCTTTCGCAAGTCTGAGTGATGGGAGGTAAGAGGAGAGGGTCGTCAGTGTACATGAGTCAGTTGCTACATTGCCTCAGGATGCCCAAGTTCACCAGGTTGATAGGAGAAAGCACAGGGACTGACCTTTAGACATGCCTGGGGAGGTGGGCATTAATAATTAGTACTGGAGCCGTTTCCTTGTAGAACGTTTAGTGCTGGTAGCACTTTTGTGTGCTACAATAATTGCTACAAGTTGTCTGGTAAAGTGCTAGACTTATAAGCTAGTAAAAGTGCAGGAGAGGAGAGAGCTAGCAGATCTAAGGGAAAAAACTGAAAGCATACTTTGGCACTGCTCAGAAGTTTGCAAACAGTCCTGGATACAGCAAATCTGTATCTGGACTAGACTGGTTGCAGGAAAGGTGGGAAACCAGGGCAAACGCAGGCTTTTAAATCAGAAAGTTGAAAGAGATTGAGAAACTGCCCAAACGGCCAATAAACTGCAATTTCCAGGCCAGATACCACTCCTCTTGTGGTAGGTAGGCTACCTATTGCTTACCACTCCCACTGATAAGTTAGAAGGCTTCCCTCCAACACAGAAAGGCTTGGGTGGTTCAGAAACTTACAAACAGTCCTGGATACAGCAAATCTGTATCTGGACTAGACTAGTTACAGGAAAGCCAGGAAACAAGCTTAGATTTTTTTTTGTTACAGTTAAAAAGTGCCAAAAAATATACTTATCAGGTGAGAAGCAGAACACAGGGATCTTCTAGCAAAAATTTTTTTTTTTTTTTCGTAAAGGAAAGAGAGAAAGGAGAAGCAGAAGATAATTCAAGGTTAGGAAACTTAGTGGGTTGACCTTCTCAAATGTTCTCTCTGTATTAGGTAGTATGAGCTAATGACACTAGACTGGAAGGTATGTCCCAGATCAAATTTACAGTAGGGTCAGGCAACTGCAAAACCACCATGTGTATAACAGCAAGACACCAACAGGGAGAGAGGGTGGGGAACAACACTACAGCTGCTAGCCTACACTCTCTTAGACAGTAAACACTACAGAAATGTTTATCACAGCAGAAAAACAGCAGAGAGCCACAACATGAAAGTTTTTAAACAGATAAAGGACCAAGGAGGCTCTACAGAATGCTTTTAACTGCAAGCAAATCAGTTGCATGATACACTCCTTTTTGTCAGGAAATCAGAACAAACAAACAGATGCTTAACAAATAGAGATTTCCATTTAATACCTTTCACACAGTGAAACTAGCTAAAAAGCTTTACATTGTGACACTAAAAACCTTATCAGGCCCTGTAAGGCAGACAATTTGTTCAACCGCGCAGATTAGTTAATAGCAATAAAATACAGTAAAAAGTATGCAGCAGACGATAAAAGGTGCTGTATATAAATTCCTAGAAGCAATAACTAGTAAAAATAAGCAAAAAAACAGGATACTTATTGTTATACATCTCAGATCAGAGTTTGTAGTCAATGCCCCTCCTCCACTCAGCTCAGTGTGTATAGACAGAAATCCTCTCAAAGTTATGGCTTAAATACCAGAAGATACAACCTTAAACAACGTTCTAAAAAAGCTCAAAAGTACCAGTGAGTGCTTACTCTGAGCTCTAGACCAGCCAGCCTCCACCAGCCAGCAGCCAATCAACACAATCCTGCCACGAAGGTAAAGAAAGGCTTCTGCTAATTCAAGATGGCATGGGACGTGCTCAGAACAACCACTGCAAAAACAAATTGGCCCAGAGACAGCAAATCTGAATACCTAAAGATACAGGAGGGTGGCATAATGTTTAAGGTGTGTGCCTTACAGATGCAAGGTGCAGGGTTTGATTCTCAAATGGGGTAATTGGCTAGGCTTAAAATGGCATACAAGGACAGCTAGCCTAGTACTAATCTGTGATGCTGTTATTATATGTAGCATCGCTTAGTGGTAAATCACTTTGTGTATGGTGTGCAGGGTCCTGGTTCGAGCCTTGCAGAGGCTGTTTCTATGAACTATGGCAAAGACCCTTTTGACCCAGCTTCATATAGACCAATTTCAATTTTAAACCGCAATTATGAAGTGTTTGCCTATACTGGCTAAAATAATGGCAAAGGTGTTGCCAGAATTGATAGATATGGATAAATGTGGGTTTGTGGAGAGGAGGTAAATATTTGACAATATTAATAGAACAATGATGATTTAGAGGGAAGCACAATGTTAGGAAATATTTCTGTTGTTGGTGGCCCTTGATGTAGGAAAAGCATTTGACAGAGTAAACTGGAATTGTTTGAGTAGGGCATTGGAAGCATTTACATTCCCTGATACAGTAATACGGTTAATTAGAAGGCTGTATGAGCAATCAGAGGCAAGAATTAAAGTGGGAGGGTTCCTTTCGGATGAGCTGTGTTTGAACAGATGAACCAGGCAGTGATGTCCTCTTTCCCCAGTGCTTGAAGGGAATATTACACTGCGGTGTCATATCCACCACCACCACCAAGCAAGTACCTTCCTCTTGGGATCTGAAATTTGTCAGTGTAAAGTTAATTCTGGATCATTTTAAACCAAGCTATTTTGTACCATGGAAATTTCTATCATTTTTATTTTAACTAGGACAGTATTAGACCGCTCCAATAGATGTCAAGCTGACAAGCCCAACGTTGTCGTGTATGTGACAAGGAAAGCAGATAAACCAATTTTCAGACAGACTGTTTCCAGGTGGCTGGCTAACTGTATTATTTTCTGCTGTGAATACACTAAGAGGCTCCTGGGAGCTGCTGTCAAAATGCATTCTCCCCAAGTAGTAGCAACCATATTAGCCTTCTCAAAATTTAAATCTGCACAGGGCACTTATGAGGTAGCTACTTAGTTTCTAAAAACACTACAGGTCGGATGGGCAGTCTGACTACAGGTGAGGTTTTGCCCATGACCACTTTGCAGGCATGCTTTGAATACCTCCTATCCATGGAAAACTGCAGGACTGCTTTTTGCTACTCTTGTCATGGTTAAGTTGTTTTATTGCAAAAATTATCACTACAGTGGTCATCGTGTAACTCGTCATAACAGCAGACTCTTGAGTTAGAGGGTTCACTGAAGCAGTAAAGATTCCCTCCCTCTGACCTCCCTGGGCCCAGCCATTGCCCAGTAAAGGTCCCAAGGATAGAAACAGTCCATCGTAATATTTAGGTAAATATGTTTAATCTTCCAGGGGTTTTTTTCCATACCAAGATGCAAGTAGTCTTATGCCTGTTACAGGGGGGGATGTTGTCAGTACTGTACAATTGTCTAAGCATGACTGTATATACCATCTGAAGCTACTTGTCTGCCCCTGCAGAAAGTCCTGAGCATGTCGGGTCATGGTACACAAATATAGCTGAAAATGTTTATCGATTTTATGCAAGAGGGGCCTGAAGTACCTCTTTCCATGGTACACTGTATAGTCTCTCCTCTTCAGAAAAGGACTGAGTAACGGGGAGTCAGCAGCTCCTTTTGAGCCCTACATTGGATTGTTACCAGGTGCAGAGGAGGAGCTCAGCTTACAGACCACATCCTTGGAAATTGTTAAAGTCAGACTAAAAGGGCAGAAGTCCATCCTAAGCTGAACCCATACATTCGAACTTTCAAAAGTTCGAAAACGTCAAAAAGTAAAAAAACAGAAAAACCTACTTGACAGTTGTAAGCTGGGGGGGCAAGCCCCCCGTACCCCACACACCCCTCGCTCTTTAAATATACCAACTCCAAGATTGCACTACAGTGCAATAAAGGGAAATCTTCCCTTTTGCACTGAATGGAAATCCCCGTTCGACAATGTGGCGTTCGAACTTATAGTTCGACAACGTAATATGTATCCGTCTCCTGTTGGATAAGATGTTGTGCTGCAGTAGTGATTGCTGTACTTGAAACATCTACTGTTATAAAGAATTAATAGTTCAACTGTACCTTCTGACATTCTTCTTTTTAGGTTGTTAATTTTGTTTTTTGTCAACTAACTTGTTTTGTCTTGCTTACCAGCTCTTGAAATGTTTGTTTCTGTAGACATTTTGAAATACTTTTAAAAAGTTAATCACAAAAGGTTGAACAGTCGTTTTGCTGTGTGAAAAGTAGAATTTCCTCTACCTTGGAAGACTAACAGATGTTTGCATAATTGTTTAGGTATAGCACATTACAAAGAATAGGCCAGAAGGGAATTATCCTCAAGTGGAAATAATCTACCTTAGAACCAGAACTTGAACTTGTCACATTAATGTATCCATATTAAGAAGTTTTCACATATGTAATGAGAATGGGTCATGTTTTTAAAATTAAGAATGCGTGTTTGCAGAGTCATTACCTTTGTTATATGGAACTTGAATGGGTATGAACTTAATAGAAGGTTTTTGGTTTTGCAGATTGAAAATCTTGATCCTCGAGGTATCCAGCTATCCGCTCTGTTTATGAGCGGTGTAGATATGGCACTCTTTGCAAATGATGCCTGTGGACAGCCAATTCCTTGGGAACACTGCTGTCCGTGGATGTACTTTGACGGCAAGCTTTTCCAAAGCAAGTATATCAAAGCAAACCGGGAGAAGGTTTCTCTACTCGACCTCTGTGATGGTCAGGTATGTTGTAAAATATTTGGCAGTACAGAAGCCATGTTTTGTAAAGAGTTAAAATGAGGGTTGAGATAATTTTAGAAGTGTAAAATGACTGCACATTGTCCTCCTATTTCTATGCTGCAGTATTCTTACTGTGGGATTTCCCGCCTCAGGCAACCCAACGTCGACTCCTATACAAAAGCTTAAGCCTAGTTGCTGTAGGTGCATGGAACGTCACACGTAGGTTCATAAACCACTGACCTTAAATGTGATGTCTGCATGCACAGACCCCAGAACTTTTCAGCCGCAGATGACTTCACGTTGTTAGCTTCACTCCTACTCCAGACGACTTTTTAAAAGTTAAGTACCCCATTGGGGAAACC